>NC_057801.1:284850855-285063585 GCF_018294505.1 Triticum aestivum | reverse complement strand
GGGGGCCGGCCTCGGCCTCGGCGGGCTTCGGCGGTGGGAGGCGGTGGCGCGCCATGTGGCGGGCTCCGGTTGGCCGCGGGCGGCAGCGCGGACGTGTCCGGCGGCGGAGAGGGGCGCAGCTAGGGTTGGACTGCGCGAAAAATCCAGGGGAATGCACATATTTATAGGTAGAGGGAGCTAGGAGACTCCAAATGAGGAGTGGTTTTTGCCCACACAATCATGATACAACGAATGAGAGCATGGAGGGGGTTCAGATGGGTTATGGGCTGCTTTGGAAGGGTGTTGGGCTGCAACACACAAGAGGCCTTTGCGGTTACCCGGTTAACCGTTGGAGCATCAAACGGCCTCCAAATGGAGCGAAATTTGACAGGTGGTCTACCGGTGGTGTACCGAGGCCACTTGGCAAGACTCGGTCCATTCCGAGAGCGTTTAACACCCGCTCATGAAAAGAGACAAGAGGGGGGGTGCGCCGGTGCATGTGGGAGTGTCGGATTGCGACACGGACAACGGGGAAAAAGCTCAGATGCATGAGACGAACACGTATGCAAATGAGATGCACATGATGACATGATATGAGATGCATGACATGAACAAAATGCAAAACGAAAGACAAAACCCCAACCACGGAGGGAATATCATAACACATAGCCGAAAATGGCAAGAGTTGGAGTTACAAATATGGAAAGTTACATCTGGGGTGTTACAGCACTCCACCACTACAAGAGGATCTCACCCCGAGATCTAGGACTGAAAGAACTCTGGATATTCAGAACGGAGGTGATCCTCACGCTCCCAGGTGGCTTCTCGGTCGGAATGGTGTGACCACTTCACTTTCAGGAATTTGATTAACTTGTTGCGAGTCTTGCGCTCGGTTTCTTCAAGAATAGCAACGGGGTGCTCATGATAAGAAAGATCTTCTTGGAGGTCAATCTCTTCAAAGTTGATAGTGCGCTCAGGAGTCTTGAAGCACTTGCGAAGCTGTGACACGTGAAACACATCATGCACATTCGCGAAGTTGGGGGGGAGCTCAAGTTGATAGGCGAGATCGCCTCTTTTGCCAATGATCTTGAAGGGACCCACCTATCTAAGGGCAAGCTTCCCTTTGATACCAAAGCGACGAGTGCCTTTCATTGGAGAGACGCGGAGGTAGACATGGTCTCCGATCTCGAAAGACAAATCACGGTGCTTGCTATCATAGTAACTCTTCTGGCGCGATTGCGCGGCTTTGAGATTTTCATGGATGACTTTACACATTTCTTTAGCTTCTGTGATCAAGTCATTGCCAAGAAGTTGGCGTTCACCAGTCTCGGACCAATTGAGAGGAGTACGGCCCTTTCTGCCATATAGAATTTCGAATGGGGCCTTGCCCAAACTCGCTTGGAAGCTGTTGTTGTAGGAGAACTCGGCATATGGAAGACAATCTTCCCACTTCATACCGAAAGAGATGACTCAAGCCCTGATCATATCTTCAAGGATTTGATTGACTCGCTCGACTTGGCCACTAGTTTGAGGATGGAAAGTTGTGCTGAAACGAATGTTGGTGCCCATGGCCTTCTGGAAGGAGTCCCAGAACTTAGAGATGAAAATGCTTTCACGGTCTGAAGAGATCAATTGCAGAATACCGTGCAAGGAGACAATTCTGGAGGTGTATAACTCTGCCAGCTGAGCTGCTGTGATAGATTCTTTGATTGGAAGGAAATGAGCCACTTTTGTAAGCTTGTCGATGACAATGAAAATAGCATCATTCCCACGCTTGGACTTAGGAAATCCAATCATGAAGTCCATCTCAATGTTCTGCTTTCACCCTTCGGCAGGCATCACATTCATTCACGAATTGAGCAATTTCTCGCTTCATTCGACTCCACAAATACGACTGCTTGAGGTCATGGTCCATCTTCGTACTTCCAGGATGAATGGATAGAAGGGAATTGTGTGCCTTGTTCATGATGACTTTTCTCAGATCGCCTTTAGGAACCACAATTTGATCCTCGAAGAAAAGAGTATCTTGTCATCCGAGCGATAGCACTTGTATTTGGAAATGCCCTTATCGATACCACGTTTCACCTTCTTCACCATGGTATCCAGGAGTTGTGCCTCACGAATTTGAACTTCCAAAGTAGGAGAGACTAGGAGGTTGGCAAGAAAGCCTTGAGGAACAACTTGAAGATTCAGTTTGCGGAAAGCTTCACAAAGATCCGGTTGGAAGGTCTTGAGGATTAAGCTGTTGCAATTGGCCTTTCTGCTCAAACCATCTGCAATCACATTCGCCTTGCCAGGAGTATATTCAATGCTTGGATTGTGCTCTTGAATCATTTCGACCCATCGAGTTTGCCTGAGGTTGAGGTTGGGTTGAGTGAAGATATACTTGAGGCTCTTGTGATCGGTGAATATGTCCACTTTCCTTCCCAACAAGAAATGTCTCCATGTTATTAATGCATGGACAACTGCCGCCAACTTAAGATCATGAGTGGGGTAGTTCTTTTCGTTGGGCTTCAACTAACGAGAGGTATAGGCCAAAACTTTCTTCTCTTGCATTAACACATCACCGAGACCTTGAAGAGAAGCATCACAGAAAACTTCGAATAGCTTGGATTCATTAGGAGGAGTTAAGACAGGAGCTGAGACAAGCTTCTCTTTGAGGGTGTTGAAAGCAACGTCACACTCAGGAGTCCAAACATACTTGACATGCTTCGGCAATAGCTTGCAAGACCAAGGAAACTGCAGAGTTGCTTGACATTCTAAGGAGGTTCCCAATTCACAATTGCAGACACCTTCTCGGGATTAACAGCGATGCCCTTGGCGGAGATGATGTGACCAAGGTAAATAACTTCATCAAGCCAGAATTCACATTTGGAAAACATTGCATAGAATTGATACTCTCTGAGCTTGTCGAGCACCAATCGCAAATGTTTGGCATGATCCTTCTTATTCTTGGAGAAGACCAAAATATCATCGAGATACACTAGAACGAATTCATTGGTGTAGGGGTTGAATATGAAGTTCATCATGCAAGAGAATGTTGGAGGAGCATTGACAAGGCCGAAAGACATGACAGTATATTCATAAGAACCATAGCTTGTTCTGAATGTTGTCTTGGGAATATCTTGTTCATGAATGCGAATTTGATGATAACCCATATGTTGGGGATATTACCACTGGGCGTAAACCGGCCTACTTGGGCCGGGTTAACTTCATAGTGGTATAAGCAGGTGAAGGCCCAAGGCCTATAGTCGGTCTAGAATCTGTAGCTGTAAACCGACCTGATGTATAACTTGTATTGTAAGTTAGGAATAGAGAGATACCAACCGGGATACGAATATGAACCGGCTGGGACTCTATGGACCGACGGGCGTCACCCGTGTATATAAGGGGACGACCCGACGGCGGTTCAAGATAGACAACAACAACTCGAGCCTAGGCGAAGCTTGTTTGCTCCCTAGCCATCGAGATCATATCAATTCCACCACAACTAGACGTAGGTTGTTACCTTCATCGAAGGGGCCGAACTAGTATAAAACCCTTGTGTCTTTGTGTCTGCTTTAACCCCTTCAAGTAAACTCATAGCGATGGCTCCACGACTAAGTCCTTTCGCTAGGACACCTGCCGTGACAAATCCACGACAGTTGGCGCCCACCGTGGGGCTATCGCACGATAGTTTGACGATCTTGGAGGGCAAGCTCAAGGGACTCGAAGGCTATGTTGTGGGCCGGATGACCAAGAGTCGTCGGGGCAAGATCTACATCGATGATGTAGGATGGGGTCCCGAGGCCGATTCGATCGAGTATGGGTACCGGGTCCCCTTTGGCAGCATACACGTCTTCATCGGCAAGATCGGTGAGCCTGGGCCTGAGCCGGACATCTACACCGCCCCGTCGAGACGGCTCAGCGTGCGAGATCTACCCAGATTAAACCAGCCATGAAGCGTGCCTTCGTTGGAGTCATCTACGGAGGAGAGCGTGAGGACGAATCAGAGCACGGTAGCGAGACCGTCGTCTATTTCGGCGACGAGTCTTCGACCGAAGAGACCGAGTCACTATACCAGATGCAAGACGATCAGGTGAGGGGTTGTTCCGATGGCGACAGTATTCCGGACCCCCCAGGCCAGATCAACCGGGTTGGAATATTCATGGCTGGCACCCAGGCGGCGAATTATTCCTCGGCTGCCGCAGCAATGCTCTCCAGATCCGCAGCGGCAGCGGCAGCAGGGGCAGGTGGCCTTGTGCGCCCGCCGGTTCAAGTTCTGTCTGATCTGTTTGACGCACTAGCCACGCTTATGGCAGAGGATGATCCGGTGGATCAAGAGGCTCATAATGCAGAAATTGCGAAGGTGAAAGAGCAGATCGTGCAAGCCAAAGCGGATCTGGCAGCGGAAAAAGACCGGATGGCTGCAGAGCGGGCCGCTTTGGACGCACAGGCCTATAAACTCATGCTTGACCAGAATGCATCACAGGAGGTTTTGAAGCGGAAGCACAGATCACGCCTGCCGTTAGGGTTTGACCCCCGAAATCTCTTTCACACTCCAGGAGCTGGACCCAGTAATCCACCGCAGTACCAAGAGACAAACCGGATTGAGGCGCCAGGGCCAGGAGCGACGGTCCAACCTCGCTTGATGGAACCCCCTCATCAAAATATTGTGGTTCCCCCGCCGGTCAAGACACCCCCGGGTCATTATTCGAATCCTATGGATAACCTTGTTGTGGCCGCAGCACGGTTAGAGGCCATCCCAGTCGAAGGGGATTCTCCGCAAGCAGTAGAGACGCACCGGGTTAAGGAGCTTCTCCGGACCGTGCTGATTCAGCAGGAGGCATACTCATACAGCCGTGATCAGATTCATTCTACGCCCCGTCCGAGCCGGAGCTATAGCAGGCGCATAGATGAACCGGCCATATCGAGCAATGCGCAAGGCCGTGAAGCGGCCCGTGGTGATGACCCGGCAGGTGGTGTTGTCGATGCGGTGAACCGGGCCCGGGCACAAAGGGAGGCCGAGTTAGCAGCACAGGATAATGCAGGCCAACTTACACCGGTTCATTCTGCCACCTTTGCTGGACCAGGAATCACATCCGCTCTGGGAGTGCCTTGCTTGGTCCCTGCTTTACGTAATGTGCGCCTGCCCAAAGATTTCAAGGGTCCACGCAAGGTGCCGAATTATACCGCTGATTTACCCCCTGAAGCATGGATAGAGAGTTATGAGATGGCCATGGAAATGCTGGACGTGGATGAGGCCGCATGTGCAAAATATTTCACCATGATGCTTGAGGGCATGGCTCGTACTTGGTTAAAGAGCCTACCGCCCAACTCTATCAGCTCATGGGCCCAGTTGCGGGCCTGGTTTATACAGAATTTCAAGGATACATGTAAGCAGCCCAAGTCCATAGTAGACCTGGCGGCTTGTGTCCAGGAAGAAGGAGAATCAACGACCCATTGGGTGCGCCGCATTTCGGAAATTTTGCACTCGTCTGACAGGATTAATGCTGACTCTGCGGTCTTAACTCTGGAAGGCAACTGCCGGTTTGAGCCTCTAAAATTGAAATTGGGACGCATGAAGCGGTTCTGTAATGACATGGGAACCCTCATGGCTGCTTTAGTGAAGTATGCCGATTCGGACAGTACCAAGGATCCCGAGCTTAATGATGATGAAGCAGGGAAGGGAAAGAAGAATAGCAACTCCAAACAGCAGCAGAACAAACTAGCGGGTCATGGAAACGGAGGCAAGCGCAAAGCGGACGGCAGCGTGGACTTTGTGGCCAACACCAACGCACAGGATAGGGGGCAGCGGCGCGGAGGTAAAGCGGCAAATCGTAACGGGGCTCCCAATCCTAACGCGAGTCGTTTGAACTATTTATTGAATCAGCCTTGCCCGAAGCACGGGACGAAAGAGGCGCCGGCTAACCATCTTTGGAAAGATTGTTATATCATGCAGGAGTTCAAAAACTCTAATGCTTTCCAGTATGATCACGGGTCAGGTGGCGGTTCAGGATCCGGTTTCCACGGGCCAGATCACGATGGAGCTTCCGGTTCAGGTCGCAATCAGGGCGGTCACAATCACCAGAATAATCAGAACAGCCAGCAGCAGCAGCAGCAGTCGGGTTATCAGAGCCAGCCAAAATAGTTGAACAATGGGCAATATCATGTTTTCACAACTAGTTTGGATAAGCGCGACCGAAAACTCCACAAGCGAGCAGTGAATTCTGTTGAACCGGCCTTACCACGTTACTTGCGCTGGTCGGAGCAGCCTATCGTGTGGAGCAGAGAGGATCACCCGCCCCAGGTTGATAACCCGGGCCAGCTAGCATTAGTGGTAGACCCTCAGGTGGGGGGTTATAAATTCACCAAGGTACTCATGGATGGAGGAAGCAGCATTAACATACTATACTATGAGACATTCCGGTGCATGGGACTAACAGACAAGGATCTCAGACCGTCGAATACGGTATTCCATGGTGTTGTGCCAGGCAAATATGCATATCCTGTTGGTAAGATAGCCCTAGATGTGGCCTTTGGGGACGAGCACGACTCCCGATCGGAAAAACTAACATTTGAGGTGGTGAAGATCCGGAGCCCGTATCACGCCTTGTTTGGCCGGCCGGCTTACGCCAAGTTCATGGCACGGCCTTGTTATATCTACTTGCAGCTCAAGATGCCGGGTTACAAGGGGACCATAACGGTTCATGGGAGCCGTAGGGTCGCTTTGGAATGTGAGGAAGGTGATGCGGCTTATGCAGAGTCAGTCTGTGCCACAGAGGAGTTGAAGTATTATAAGGACAATGTTGATCCGGCAGATATGACCCCTTTAAAGAAGCCAACTACAGAGCATGATTCAGATCTGAAGTTCAAATTGGCAGCTGAGACCAAGCTTGTTGACTTCGTGCCCGGCGATTCGTCCAAGCAGTTCACTATCAGTGCCAACCTAGATCCCAAATAGGAAAGCGCGCTCATCGAGTTCATCCGTGAGAATCGGGACATTTTTGCATGGAAGCCGTCTGACATGCCAGGTGTACCAAGGGAACTCGCTGAGCACACTCTTAATGTGGATCCTAAGTATAAACCGGTGAAACAGCTCCTCCGCCGGTTTAACGAAGAAAGACGCAAGGCCATTGGAGAGGAAGTGGCCAGGCTTTTAGCAGCTGGGTTTATTGTTGAGGTGTTCCATCCAGAGTGGCTTGCTAATCCGGTGCTGGTTCTTAAGAAAAATGGCACTTGGCGTATGTGTGTGGATTACACAGATCTTAACAAAGCCTGTCCGGCAGACCCTTTTTCCCTCCCCCGTATTGATCAGATCATTGATGCCACGGCGGGTTGTGAGCGTTTGAGTTTTTTGGATGCATACTCTGGATATCATCAGATCAAGATGGCGGTTAAGGACCAGGAGAAAACAACATTCATCACTCCCTTTGGAGCCTTCTGCTATGTATCTATGCCCTTCGGGCTCAAGAGTGCCCAAGCCACCTATCAACGGTGTGTACAGAATTGCCTGCATGAGCAGATCGGCCGCAATGTGCACGCATATGTGGATGATATTATAGTAAAATCAAGGCAGAAGGAGACACTGGTGGATGATTTGAAGGAGACCTTTGACAACTTGCGAGCTTACAGGATGATGCTTAATCCGGCTAAGTGTGTTTTTGGTGTTCCAGCAGGCAAGTTACTGGGTTTCTTGGTGTCTAACAGAGGAATTGAGGCTAATCCGGAGAAGATTACGGCTATTACATCTCTAGCTAAACCGGAGTGTATCAACGATGTTCAGCGTTTGGCGGGCCGAATCGCTGCGCTGAGCCGGTTTATCAGCCGCCTCGGGGAGAAGGCTATCCCTTTGTACCAAATGCTGAGGAAGACAGACAAATTCGTCTGGAGTCCAGCTGCTGACGAGGCATTTGAGGATCTGAAGCGGCAGTTAGCCAATCCGCCTGTTCTTGCAGCTTCGGTCGACAAGGAGCCACTATTATTATACGTAGCGGCTAATGCTCGGGCAGTTAGCGTGGCTATTGTGGTGGAGCGCAAAGAGGCAGGCAAGGAATATCCGGTTCAGCGGCCGGTTTATTATATCAGTGAGGTGCTGATTGAATCCAAGCAAAGGTATCCGCATTGGCAGAAGCTGGTCTATGGTGTTTTTATGGCCAGTCGGAAGTTGAAGCAGTATTTTCAAGGGCACCCCATCACAGTGGTCAGTTCAGCTCCCTTGGGTGATATTATACAGAATCGGGAGGCGACTGGCCGGATTGCCAAGTGGGCTATAGAGCTGGGGCCGCACGGACTAAAGTACGTGCCTCGGACAGCAGTGAAGTCTCAAGCACTTGTTGATTTCATCAATGATTGGACAGAATTATAGGCACCAGAGGAGAAGCCGGATCACACATATTGGACTATTCATTTTGACGGATCCAGGCAATTGGAAGGCTCGGGGGCTGGAGTCGTATTAACTTCCCCACGAGGTGATAAGTTCTGTTATGTTCTCCGCTTAATGTTCCCTTGTACTAATAATGCAGCTGAGTATGAAGCCTTGCTCCATGGTCTGCGGATGGCTAAATAGATGAATTTAAGCCGGGTTAAGTGTTTTGGTGACTCGGACCTAGTGGCTCAACAGGTGTCCGGCACTTGGGACTCTAAAGACCCGCTCATGGCTGCATACCGTCGGGAAGTGGATAATATTGCAGGTTCTTTCAAGGGTTATCAAGTGGATCATGTGGACCGTCGGAAGAATGAAGCGGCGGATGCTTTAAGCCGGTTGGGCTCTCAGCATAAACCGGTTCCGCCTAACGTCTTTTTGGATGTGTTGCACAATCCGTCAGTCAAGCTCCCAGGTGAAGCGGATTTGGCTATTCCTGATCCAGAGTCCCAATTGGTGGCAGCCCTGCATGTTATTCCGGATTGGACAGTTCCTTATGTTGCGTACATGACAAGGGGGGAGTTGCCAGAGGATGAGATTCTGGCCAGGCAGATAGTCCGGCGATCCAAGTCTATGACGATTGTCAATGGTGAATTACATCATTGCAGTGTATCAGGGGCGTTTCAACGTTGTGTTTCTCCTGAGGAAGGCTGTGAAATCTTAAGAGAAATCCATGAAGGGGATTGTGGGCACCACGCCGGTTCAAAGTCTCTGGTTGCAAAGGCGTTTCGTCACGGGTTCTACTGGTTGACAGCGCATGCTGACGCGGAGGACTTGGTTAAACGGTGTGATGGATGTCAGAAATTTTCAAGGCGTGCTCATGTGCCGACTCAGGAATTGAGGATGATCCCAATAACATGGCCGTTTGCAACTTGGGGGCTAGACATGGTTGGACCTTTTAAAAGATCCAAGGATAAGAAAACTCACCTTTTGGTGGCAGTTGATAAATTTACCAAGTGGGTTGAAGCAGAGCCTGTCAGCAAGTGTGATGCAGCAACAGCGGTATAGTTCATCAAGAAGGTGATTTTCCGTTTTGGTTTTCCACACAGTATCATTACTGATAATGGTACCAATTTATCCAAGGGCGCTATGAAGGAGTTCTGTGAACGTGAGCACATCCGACTTAATGTGTCGTCAGTGGCACACCCCCAGTCCAATGGACAAGCAGAACGAGCTAATCAGGAAATCTTGCGAGGCATCAAACCCTGGCTTTTGGTCCCATTGCAAAGAACACCAGGATGTTGGGTTGAAGAGCTGCCATCTGTATTATGGAGTATCAATACTACGCCAAACCGGTCCACAGGATACACGCCATTTTTCATGGTCTATGGAGCAGAGGCAGTTCTCCCTAGTGACATCCGGCACGATTCGCCTCGGGTGGCAGCTTATGTTGAAGTAGACAATGAGACAGCACGACAAGATGCTTTGGACCTATTGGACGAGGAGCGTGATATAGCGGCTGCCCGTTCGGCGATTTACCAACAAGATCTTCGTCGCTATCACAGTCGCCGGGTTAGAACCAGAACTTTTCAAGAAGGAGATTTGGTGCTTCGATTCATCCAAGATCAAATGGATATGCACAAGTTATCCCCACCTTGGGAGGGACCTTTCGTAGTCAGCAAGAATCTGCACAACGGGTTGTATTATCTGATTGATATTCGAGAGCATCAAGACTCACGTACATCCGAGGAGGAGACCGGCAGACCGTGGAATATAGCTCATCTTCGGCCTTACTATACTTGAGCCATTGGCTCTATCTATGTACATATCATGACAATGTATATATTATCTTTGATATATTAAACCGGAGCCTCAGCTGAAGCGGGGTCTCTGTCTGTCTCATCATGCGAGGTTACACGGAGTGGTTCTGTTTAAAAGCGGCCTCCGGTTTACCCCTTGATATTTGTTTTTATATATCACTGGGGGCCTTGTATCCGAACCAACGAACACCCTTTGATAGGCAACAGCCACCAGATCATTTGGGGACTTGGTCAAGTCTGAACCAGTCACGCCTCTTGGTCGGCCTAAGGCCACAAAATCACTTGGGGGCATGGACGGGCCCGAGCCATTGCCACGCCTCTTGATCTGGCATATATGCCACGAGTCATTTGGGGACCTGGCTGACTTGAATCATTGTCACTCCTATTGGGGGCCTTGATCCTATCCGACCATGGTAATGCCATCTGAACAGCTCAGTATAGCGTATTTTTGCAAATGGTTTTTATCATTACTTTTGCTTCCATGTTGTTTTCATGGTTTGTTCATTTGTCGCTCTTGTTGGATTTCTTTATGTCAACAAGTATATTTCTTCCGGGTCAGCCAATGATTTTTCGTCCCCCTTCTAATCCGGAGGATTCTACCCGGTTTACCTTTTCCCTGTTCACATCATGGAGTAACCAGGGGGCTCGTATTAAGTCAGTACGGTTTGTACGGGGGCTACTTTCTCCCTTTTTGACGGTAATGGTTTATAAAAACCACCGCTTCAGGCTTGGATAAGCCAGCTTTATACCCAAACATGGTAGTTCAAATTTTTCTGATTGCAGGAAATAGGAATTAAAGTTTTTCAAGCAAAAGCTTCAGTACTTATGCACGAAGGCATATTCCAGGCAGAAGTTTTAACTATCCTATTACAAGGCAGCATGGTGCCCAAACAAAATCATTGTTTTTGTGGAAGGATGTTGCAGATAGTTCTTCAAACCAGCTTCTGGTTCAAGCCTGCTCCTCATCCTCCGCCGCTTCAGCTTCCTTGTCTCTACCCATTGGCTGGAAATCAACAGTGGTCCAGTCGATTCCCATTAAAGCTTGGAAAATAGCTTCTTCATGGATCAGGGAAGACGGTTCAATATCAGGGGCGTAAGTGTGCTTACGGATTGGAGGAGTCAGATTCTCCGCTTCAACAGTTGGGGCAGGCACTCGCTTGTTTTGATTGTTATATTGCGCTTGATAATGCGTCAAATCTGCCTCTTCAGCTAACTGGCAAGCAAGAGGGCGCACTGCACGGTTTATGGCCCTTAAATCTTCTTCGTTGAACTCAGATCCATCTTCTTTCAGACTGGGATAGCCTTGAGCTGCTTCCACAGGATCAAAGTCGGGCACCCATGCCTTTGCCCGGATTAAGGCATTGATGGCTCCGGTTCGGGCAGCGGATTTTTTCAGCTCCTCAATCCGGGCTGGAAGCATTGACAACTTGCTAAGAGTGTCCTAGATTAAAGAGGGCGTCGGGTTGTTGTGAGAAGCTGTGGTGATGATCCGTTGGGCTCCGGTATACAATTGTTCTACCAAGGTGTAGGCAGCTTTCAATTTCTTCCGCACATCATTTCCTAAGTGCCCAATACGTGTGCCTACAACAAGATTGGAATGGTCTCAAACCGGACTTATGATACAGAAGATTCAAATTCATCACAGAAGTTACAAGGAGTTTACCAAAGATTGCAGCAGTCATAGAGTGTATTTGTCGCTGTACGGCCGTCAGTTCATCCACCACCGGTTTAAGGGCCGCTTCAGCATGTTCTGCTCTTTTGGTTAAACCGGCCTTCTCAGTGGCCCAGTCAGCCCGCTCTTTCTTGAAACTTTCTTTCAGCCGTTCCACAGTGTTCAAAGCGCTGGTTAATTCTTGCTTGGTTTTATCTGTTTCAGCTTGCTGGGTCTTCAGGGCCTCCTGCAAATCGGCAATCCGGTCCTCCTTGATTTTAATCTCAGCCTGCATACAGATGGAATTTTAAAGCTTTGCACAGGCGAGCCAAGAAATTGAAGTATCAACCACATAACAAAGTTATATGCCTGATACTTGGGGGCTAATGTACCTTCAATTTTTTGTATATTGCTCGATTACAAAGTCCCAAGCTCAATACAAGTATTCAACTTGGCACTTGGGGGCTAATGGCTATTTGATCAAGTTATGTTCTAAGGACAGCTTTTTATTTTTTAGCCCCGGTTTGCTTATGCTAAACCGGCCCTCGAGGGTTATGCCGAGGGATTTCAAAAAATATATATTCAGGATCAAGTCCCGGTTTGACCAAGGTCACAAACCGGCCCTTGGGGGCTACCGGGATGAATGCAATAGCAGAAAAGAAAGAAGGAATTTACCTCAAATTTATCCCTCATCATTTTGACCAGGCCAGCTTCACAGTCACGGCTAGTGTAAAGCCGGTTCAAATAGCCAGAGTGAAGATCTTGAGCATTCAGAGCGGCATATGTTTCTAATTCAACATCCCATTTTCCTTTGTTCAAAGGGGAAGAATCCTCTTTCATGGTATGCCTAGTAAGGGTGGCAGGATTCCCGGGTTCAGAGCGGCCTACACCGGTAATCACAACATCATCATCTTTTGACTCGCCGGTTTGGGTTGGTGCGGCCGTTTTGTCAGCAGGAGTGTGGGATTTCTCAATCTGGACAGAGCTGGCAGGCGGATCAGCAGAAGCTGGAGTATTAATAAGACCTTCTTCAGGGATAATGTTGTCTTGCAGAGGAGGATCATTGGGGATATCTTCAGAAGTAAACATTTCACGATCCGGCGCTTGGTCATGTTCTGGGGCCACATTTTCTTCAGCCGCTTTATCCAGGCGGGCCTTCTTGCTTGGTTTCGGTTTAGCCCTGGAAGAAAAGATAAAAATTAAGAAAAAGTGTAAACCATTGCGCAGTATACTGGAAGCATATGTTCGGTTTAACTTGCCCAGCAACTGTTTTCAATGGTGGTAGCTGGGTGGCCGACGATTCACCAGATGATGAATGAGAAGTGACCTGATAATCAGAGTCGGATGGATTAAGAGGTCGACGGAAGAAACCCGCTTTACGATTTAAATCAATAAAAAGGTCGGAGACCTCGGAGCGGCGTTTTCGAACCGGACTGTTTGGTAAACCGGCAGAGGTAACTACCTGGCCACTGTGCCGGGTTGTGCGGCGAGCTTCGTGTTGCTGGGTCTTCATAAGAAATTGGGAATCCAGATAAGCAAGAGGATGAGAAAATTTAACTTTCCGGTTTGCCCGGCGAAATTTTGGCAAAGGCAAGATTTCTGAATGGGAAGAGAGAATGGTTACCTCAACGAAAACCGCATTGCTGGCTTCAGCGTCATCCTGACAAACATCATCATCAATAAGGCGTGTAAAAAGTAAGCCAAGTGAATCAAGTTCTACCTCAAGATCCGGATTACCCACATCATCATCAATAGCTGGGTCAGAAGAAGCGGTGGTTTTTCTCTTATGAGCTGGTTTCTTGATAACCTTGGTCTTGGGCCGGGTTGGCCGTCCTGCCTTCTCCGTTTTGTCTTGAGGAAGTTTCTTACTCCAGAACAGATTATCACCCTTGATCAGCAGCAATTAAAACGTTGAACGTATAAAATAGTAAATCGGTTCAACAATAGAGCAATTGAAATATTACCGCTGGCGGTTTGTTGGTGGTGCAGTAAGGAAGCAGACCGGTTTGAGCACAGAGATGCTCCGGTTCATTCAGCATCTTTTTCATAGATTCTGTGACTTCTTCCTCAGGGAGTTGGATTTTAGTGTGTCGGAGTGGGTCATCGACACTATCAGTATACTCACACATCAAATTTGGGCGCCGGCTTAGAGGCAAAATGCTCCATGATATCCAGCAGCGTGCAAGGTCTATTCCTGTTAAACCATTGGCCATGAAGGCCTGGAGCTTGGATAGTTGAGGAGCATATTTAATTCTCTCCTTGGCGCTTAGCCTTTGTGGAAAAGGGTGAGTGTTGCTGAGCCGTTCTGGACGGAAGCCAGGCAAGGGATTTTCATTGTCAGGAGATGTAGCCTTGCAATAAAACCAAGTTACGTTCCATTCTTTGGGGTGCGTATGGAGTTTGACGTGAGGGTAGGTGATTTCTTTCCTCTTCTGAATGGCCATACCACCCAGTTCAGTATTAGGGCCGTCAGTGAATTCAGTACGGCGGTTCAGATGAAAGAGATCTCTAAATAACTCGACGGAAGGCTCCTCTTGAAGGTATGCCTCAGAAAGTACTTGAAAATGGCATAGATTGGTGACGGAGTTGGGGCCAATATCCTGTGGGCGGAGTTGAAAGTTGGCTAATACATCCCGATAAAATTTGGAGCCGGGCGGTTTGAAGCCCCGGGCCATATGATCTGTGAAGACCACGACCTCTCCTTCCTGGGGTGTAGGAGGGCATTCATCTCCAGGAACCCTCCAATGAATCGTGTCTTTGCTATCCAAAGCGCCAATCAGGACTAGATCGTTCAGCTGTGATTCTGTGACACGGGAGGGAACCCAGTTGCACTCGTACACTTGTTTGGCCATGACGAGATCTACAAGAAATAAGTGATCCGGTTCAAGAACATGCCGGATGAAACGGTGTTGATCTAATTACGGTAAACCGGGGGCAGTACCCATAAACCGGTCTTCTACAACGCAGCATCAGATGGATTCTGGCGGTTCAACCAGGGGACTAATAACATATGTACCGGTCTAGTAATTTTTTCTCTATGGTGAAGTTACCCGCCTGGCCTAAGCATCAGAAGCAATTGAAACTATGGATAACTGGTTATGCAGAAACAAGTTTCACAAAGTTATGTTACAGCCGCGGATCTACAGCAAGCTCATAAAAAACAGGAAAAATTTCGAAGACTAAGGCGGAAACAGAAGTGAACTATCGAGCAGATATGTGCAGGAGATTTATGAGCTTGGATGAGAAATAGCAAGCGGATACTAAAGGGATCGCTATTAAGCACAGTAAAGTTCACAGATGCATTCAAGGACAGAGAACAGCCATGAACGCGCAATGAACATAGCAAGAACATGAAACCCTAAGAACAGATCTAGGTTAAGAAGGAGAGAGGACTTGCCGGGAACGGAGAAGATGCGGAAAGATGCCGCAACACTCTGGTACGTACAGGTTGATGCAGCGGCCTGAGACGAGGCAGAGATCGACGGTGGTGGCGGAGCTCCAAAGCCGGCGACGTGAGGAAGAAGAAGAAGAAGGGACGAAGGGGAAGAGAAAGGAAATGACCCTTCGGTCTTATTTATAAGGCAACTGAGCTAGGTCAAACGCGCGAATCCAGGAGCTGTCATTAAGAGGGCGTTATGAATTTCATAATGACGTCATGCCGGTTTATAGTAGCCAAAACTGATGACGTCATGCCGGTTTACAGCAACCAAAAATGATGACGACATGGAGATTTGCCAATTAACAGAAGACATCCAAGACGCAAGATGGTGTGAAGGATTGACATGAACCAGTTCAAATCAATCTGGGGCCTAATGTTGGGGATATTACCACTGGGCGTAAACCGGCCTACTTGGGCCGGGTTAACTTCATAGTGGTATAAGCAGGTGAAGGCCCAAGGCCTATAGTCGGTCTAGAATCTGTAGCTGTAAACCGACCTGATGTATAACTTGTATTGTAAGTTAGGAATAGAGAGATACCGACCGGGATACGAATATGAACCGGCTGGGACTCTATGGACCGACGGGCGTCACCCGTGTATATAAGGGGACGACCCGGCGGCGGTTCAAGATAGACAACAACAACTCGAGCCTAGGCGAAGCTTGTTTGCTCCCTAGCCATCGAGATCATATCAATTCCACCACAACTAGACGTAGGCTGTTACCTTCATCAAAGGGGCCGAACTAGTATAAAACCCTCGTGTCTTTGTGTCCGCTTTAACCCCTTCAAGTAAACTCGTAGCGATGGCTCCACGACTAAGTCCTTTCGCTAGGACACCTGCCGTGACAAATCCACGACACCATACGAAGGTCAAGCTTGGAGAATACTTTAGCACCTTTGAGTTGCTCGAATAGCTCATTGATGTTGGGAAGTGGATACTTGTTCTTGATTGTCTTCTTATTCAATGGACGGTAATCGACGCACAGTCGGTCCATGCCATCCTTCTTCTGGACAAAAAGAACTCCACAACCCCATGGAGATGAACTCGGTCTGATCAAACCTAGACGCTCTTGTTCATTGAGCTGTTTCTTCAATTCCTTCAGCTCTTTACGTCCAAGCTTGTATGGACGCTTGTAAACGGGTTCAGTGCCAGGCTCAAGATCGATAACGAATTCAACTGGCCGGTGCGGAGTCATACCCGGAAGCTCTTCTGGAAAGACATCTTGGTACTCACAAACGACTAGAATCTGAGAGATTGCATCTAGCTCGCCCTTCTCATTGAGACAAAACAACCAAATGGTTTCATCACGAGCGGCATAGATGATAACATCCTCAGAAGAGTGTGTCAATTGAATCTCTCTGGCAGCACAATCAAGATGAGCCTTGTGCTTAGAAAGCCAGTCCTTCCCGAGAATTAGATCAATATCCGAGTCACCAAGAACAATTGGAGAAGACAGAAATTTATAGTTTCCCATCTTGATAACGGAATCTCGAACAAATGCTCGAGAAGTCATTTGTCGAGCCGGGGAAACAATAGACAATGGACTCGGCAATACTTGAGTAACCAAATAATGCATAGCCACAAAAGGTCTTGAAATGAAAGAATGTGATGCACCAGTATCAAATAAGACTTTTGCAGGAATGTCATTAACTGAGAGATTACCCATTATCACATCAGAAGAATCCTATGCTTGCACTGCATTCATCATGTTAACCTTTCCATGCTTTGTATTATGCTTGACCACTGCATTGCATGAAGATCTCACAGGAGGGGGAGGCGGAAGGCGCCTTTGGTTGAAGCACTTGTTTGCATAGTGACCTTTCTGCTGGCACTTGTTGCAAGTCACCTCTGAGAGCGGACGATGATAAGGAGCATTTGGCCTTGGAGCTTGACAATTTGACTTGTTGTGATAGCCTGGGTTGGGTGGGTGGGAATATCCACGACTACCTGAGTTCTTCTGGTGGTACGGCTGACAAAATGGAGGAGGAGGAAGGTAGAACTTCTGCTGCTTAGCAGCCACTTGTGAGGAAGAAGAAGACTGAACTGCATCCCTGATTCTCTTCTTAGAAGCCTCACACTTGAGCTGAGCGCCTTCTTGCTTGAGGGCCATGTTGTAGAATTGATCGAACTGAGTAGGCTCAACAAGAACGAGAGCTAACTGCAGATCCTCTCTGAGGCCACCTCTGAATTGATAAACCATACTCTTCTCATCAGGAACGTCTTGTTTAGCGAAGCGAGCAAGTTTCTCAAACTGCTTGTTGTATTCGTACACAGACATGCTGCCTTGCTTGAGATTGCAGAACTCCTCACGCTTGATCTCAACAACACTGGTAGGAATGTGGTGAGCTTTAAAGTCCCGACAGAAGTTAGTCCAAGTAATCACTCTACCTCCTTTGGAATCTTTGTATTGCTGGAACCAATCAGCTGCTTGGTCCTTGAGCTGAAAAGAAGAGAACTTGACATAGTCCTCAGGCCTGACATTGCTACATTCAAAATGCTTGTTGATATCCACGAGCCAATCATCGGCGTCTGTGGCCTCGGCACAGTAGCTGAAAGACTTCGACTGATTTGCAAGGAACTGGTTGAGGGTAGGAAACTGAGGCTGATGATTGAACTGCCCTTGACCTTGATTCCCTTGGTTTCCTTGGCCTTGGTTGCGATCTTGCAAGAATTGCAAAAGCATCTGGGCACTGGCGTTGGTGGCCGCCACGACAGCTTGCCATGCCTCCGGAGGCGGAGAAGGTGGCGGAGGTGGTGGGTTCGATCGACCTTCTTCACCCCGATCCGGGTTGTTGCGAGTTGGCGGAGCCATCCTGAGGAAGATGAAATCCGTTAGAACCAGCATTGACATGATAGATAAGTAGAATCAAAGGATAGAAATTGCAACGTATAGTGTTCACAATATACATTCGAACAAGGATGAACGAATGAATTCCAAAGCTAACATCACACGTCCATTAAGGTGAGAAGCCACTTGATAAGAGATTGATGAAAGAAAAAACCAAGGTACGACTGGAACAAATAAGTGGTAAGGATTACCCAATGACAAACCAAATATCTGCGGGAAGAAATGCTAGAGCTACTTGAATCCCACCTATAAACTCCCGAAACTTTCTGGTTATGCAATCAGGTGTTGGGGATATAGGGGAAGCAATATATCTCACCCAAACTAACAATCCCTACATCCAGTTGTATCCATCGTCAACACATAACCAAGAAACCTTCAGAAATCGTGTACCTCAACCTTCGAAAAGCATCCGCTATACGAGTTATGGCAATACTCCCGAACTCACCAGTACTGGGTGACGTCGAGGTTATCTCACCAACAACTGCATAAAAGAGATTTTCGATGTCGGCAAAACTCAGGTATTCCAGAATTGCAACTATAAAATTGTGACGACAACACCTCGAAGCTCAACTCCCCGGGACACTGCCACAACCCCTAAATGCCAGGAGGCACCAAGAACAATGTTCTCGTCACAAGACTATCGGAACGATTCCAAGATACCCACGTGATCCTAAAAAAAATTTAGTGAAATTTGAGGAGAATAAAGTCAAAACATCAACGTCAGGAGACCTCACCAGAGCGGCGAAGGGACTGAGGAGTAAAAATAATCCTACTCTCTGATATATATATAATCCTAAGACTCAAAACATTTTTGTTCTAGACTCAACAACGCCAGCGATTCGATCAAGCAGGTGGGCTCCTAAGTCGGGGATGGCTCTGATTACCAACTTGTAACGTCCACAATGCGGTTATATCTCTCATGTGTCGAGGCATGACTTAGAGGCATAACCGCATTATAGGTTTTGTTGCAAGAAGGGTCATCTTCACACAATCCCATGTAATGAACAACAATGGGATAAAGAGAGTTGGCTTACAATCGCCACTTCACACAATACATAAATAAATTCATACATCATTCAAAATACACTCATAGACCGACTATGGTCAAATCCAAATGAAAAGAAGATAACCCCAAATGCTAGATCCCCGATCGTCCCAACTGGACTCCACTACTGATCATCAGGAAACGAAACATAGTAACGACCAAGGTCCTCGTCGAACTCCCACTTGAGCTCGGTTGCGCCACTTGCACTGGTATCCTCGGCACCTGCATCTGTTTTGGTAGAATCTATGAGCCACGAGGACTCAGCAATCTCACACCCGCGAGATCAAGACTATTTAAGCTCAAGGGTAGGAAAAGGTTAAGGTGGTGGAGCTGCAGCAAGCACTAAGCATATATGGTGGCTAACATACGCAAGTGAGAGTGAGAAGAGAAGCAACGCATCGGTCGAGAAGAGAAGCTAGAAGTGATCAAGAAGTGATCCTGAAACTACTTACGTTCATACATAACCCAAACCGTGTTCACTTCCCGGACTCCGCCGAAAAGAGACCATCATGGCTACACACGCGGTTGATGCATTATAATTAAGTCAATTGTCAAGTTCTCTACAACCGGACATTAACAAATTCCCATCTGCCACATAACCGCGGGCACGGCTCTCGAAAGTTTATACCCTACAGTGGTGTCCCAACTTAGCCCATCACAAGCTCTCATTGTCAATGAAGGATATTCCTTCTCCCAGGAAGACCCGACCAGTCTCGGAATCCCGGTTTACAAGACATTTCGACAATGGTAAAACAAGACCAGCAAGACCACCCGACTGTGCCGACAAATCCCGATAGGAGTTGCTCATATCTCGTTATCAGGGCACACCGGATGAGAAATCCATACAACTAAAACCAGACCTCAAGTTACCTTGAGGGGGCGCTGCAAAGGGATCTAGTTTGGACCAGCACTCAGAGGAGCACTGACTTGGGAGGTAAATAAAGATGACCCTCGGGCTCGCGAAAACCCAAGGGAAAAAGGCTTAGGTGGCAAATGGTGAGTTTTATTCAAAGCGAACTATCAAGGGGGTCCCATAAATCACCCAACCACGTAAGGAACGAAAAATCAAGGAACATAACACTGGTATGACGGAAACTAGGGCGGGAAGAGTGGAACAAAACACCAAGCATGAGGCCGAGCCTTCCACACTTTACCAAGTATATTGGTGCATTAATTAAATAAGAGATATTGTGATATTCCAAAATATCCATGTTCCAACCAGGAACAAACTTCATCTTCACCTGCAACTAGCAACGCTATAAGAGGGGCTGAGCAAAATTGGTGACATAGCCAAACAACGGTTTGCTAGAAATGGATGGTTAGAGGCTTGACATGGCAGTATGGAAGGCATGATAAATAAATGGTAGGTAGCACAACCATAGCGATAGAGCGATCAACTAGCAAAGCAAAAATAGAAGTGATATCGAGGGTATGGTCATCTTGCTTGCAAAGTTCTCAGAGTTGTCGAAAGCTTGATCCTCGTTAGCATACTCAACAGGTTCCTTGTTCACATATTCGTCTCCCGGCTCTACCCAAGGCAAGGAAACAAGCAATGGAACAACAATCAATCACGGTGCAATACACAAGCAACATGATGTCATACATGGCATGATATGCAAGATATGATATGCAATGCATAAGCGTGCTCCGGAAGGGAAAGAATGATCAAGGCATCAACATGGCAAACCAAGTATGCCGCTGGAAAGATGAAGTGATTTCGGTTGAAATCAATATAAAGATCACCGGAAACGGATGTACGGTTTGCAAAAGGCAAGCAAAACAAGAATGACACAATTATGCAATTAACAGCATGATGCTACTTAGCATGCAACAAGAAACTAAGCTACTTTACTCCAACATAGCAATGAAGCACATGAAAGTGATCTACAAGAGATGCTTGACAAAAGATGAACACTGAGCTACGGCTAGATCACACAATAACAGGTTCAAACAAGCATGGAAAAAGTGCAAAAGATATCAGCTTCACAGACTTGGTGAAAATACTGAACATGGAATAAACAGCATCAGGTAGTGATGTTTAGAGAAAGCAACCAACATGCTACAAGAACATAACATAGCAAAACAAGGCATATCATGAATCTACTAAATGCATGGAACAAAAGTCCCTTCCTGATCATGAGCCAAAAAGGATCAGAAGATATGATGGCACCCATGTAAACATAGCAATTTTCGTTAACAGATTCAGACTTGGCAGAAAACAGAGCATCGCATTAACAGAATTATGAAGGGATCTTTGCAAGCTCGATTTACTCATCACGAAGCATTTAATGACAGAACAAGCATACCAACAGCAAGATGACATCTTCATGAAGCTAACCATGGCAAGAGCAAGTTCATAGCATGCTTGGATCACTAACAACAACCATGGCAAAATTGAATAGCATGTTAACATTCTGCCAGGAACATTTTATAGCAAAAGTACAGCAAGAAAATGACATGCTAGGTTACTCCATAATTTCAAGCAGGGGCATGGATGGATAGAGCATAACCATATGTTCAAAACATCCTTACTTAAGTATCTCAAAATAAGCATGGATCTCACTGTAGCATCAAGTTTACATGGCATCAAAATAACAGCAGAACAGGGACTGAAATCAGCA
This sequence comes from Triticum aestivum, assembly GCF_018294505.1. Classification (NCBI taxonomy): domain Eukaryota; kingdom Viridiplantae; phylum Streptophyta; class Magnoliopsida; order Poales; family Poaceae; genus Triticum; species Triticum aestivum. The sequence continues at coordinate 285,041,838 of NC_057801.1, read as the reverse complement.
ACATCATGAAGCCTAGTTTGCATGCTTGCTCTAGCCACCACATTTATCACAAAAATACATGGTAAGCACCTCTGTAAATATGGAATGACATAGATCAAAACACATGTAGAGCTCGTGCTCATAGGATGCACACATCAAATGCAACAAAAATGACAAAACATCATAATCTGATGAGTAACAACAGTAAATATCACATAGCACTCCTGCAACGATGATTTAGACATCAAGATTAAATCAAACCAGCATGGCATAATGGAACATAATGAATAGCATCTCATGATTAACATTTTGATATATCATGGGCATGAAACGGAGCTACGGTCATGGAGTTATGACAGGTCAAAGAGGGCACCAAAATATGACAGAAAAAGGGACTTAGTGGAATTTTCGGGGTCAACCTTGGATCTGGATCCAGATCTGGAGCGTGCGGTTCAAGGATGACCGGGGAGCTCGCCGGAGTTGGAGAGGAGGGAGATGGCCGGAGGGACGGGGCCGGCGGGGGATGCGACGGGGTCGGGCGGCGCGGGCGCGGCGACCGGGGGCGGCGGCCACGGCGGGTGGCGACCGAGGGCGGCGGGCGCCGGTACCGACCGGCGACGGCTGCGGGGTGGCGCGCCGGCGAGGAGGCGCGCCTGAGCACGGCGGCGGATGCGGGCGTCGAGGCGGGAGGAGGTGGAGGACGGGCGCGGCGGCGCGGCGCGGTGCGGGCCGCGGGGGTCGGCCTCGGGCCCGGCGGGCTTCAACGGTGGGAGGAGGCGGCGCGCCACGTGAGGGCTCCGGTTGGCCGCGGGCGGCGGCGCGGATGTGTCCGGCCCGATCCTGACGTGTTCGGCGGCAGAGAGGGGCGCGGCTAGGGTTGGACTGCGCGAAAAATCCGGGGGAATGGACATATTTATAGGTAGAGATAGCTAGGAGACTCCAAATGAGGAGCGGTTTTCGCCCACACGATCGTGATCCAACGAAGGAGAGCATGGAGGGGGTTTAGATGGGTTATGGGCTGCTTTGGAAGGGTGTTGGGCTGCAACACACAAGAAGCCTTTGTGGTTACCCGGTTAACCGTTGGACCATCAAACGGCCTCCAAATGGAACGAAACTTGACAGGTGGTCTACCGGTGGTGTACCGACGCCACTTGGCAAGACTCGGTCCATTCCGAGAGCGTTTAACACCCGCTCACGAAAAGAGACAAGAGGGGGTGCGCCGGTGCATGTGGAAGCGTCGGATTGCGACACGGACAACGGGGAAAAAAGCTCGGATGCATGAGACAAACATGTATGCAAATGAGATGCACATGATGACATGATATGAGATGCATGACATGAACAAAATGCAAAATGAAAGACAAAAACCCAACCACGAAGGGAATATCATAACACATAGCCGAAAATGGCAAGAGTTGGAGTTACAAATATGGAAAGTTACATCCGGGGTGTTACAATAGGGGTTGGCACACGTTTTCGTCTTGACTCTCCGGTAGAAACTTTGGGGCACTCTTTGAAGTACTATGTGTTGGTTGAATAGATGAATCTGAGATTGTGTGATGCATATCGTATAATCATGCCCATGGATACTTGAGGTGACATTGGAGTATCTAGGTGACATTAGGGTTTTGGTTCATTTGTGTCTTAAGGTGTTATTCTAGTATGAACTCTATGATAGATCGAACGGAAAGAATAGCTTCATGTTATTTTACTACGGACTCTTGAATAGATCGATCAGAAAGGATAACTTTGAGGTGGTTTCATACCCTACAATAATCTCTTCGTTTGTTCTCCGCTATTAGTGACTTTGGAGTGACTCTTTGTTGCATGTTGACGGATAGTTATATGATCCAATTATGTTATTATTGTTGAGAGAACTTGCACTAGTGAAAGTATGCACCTTAGTCCTTGTTTCCTAGCATTGCAATACCGTTTGTGCTCACTTTTATCATTAGTCACCTTGCTGTTTTTATAATTTCATATTACAAAAACCTTTATCTACCATCCATATTGCACTTGTATCACCATCTCTTCACCGAACTAGTGCACCTATACAATTTGCCATTGTATTGGGTGTGTTGGGGACACAAGAGACTCTTTGTTATTTGGTTGCAGGGTTGTTTGAGAGAGACTATCTTCATCATACGCCTCCCACGGATTGATAAACCTTAGGTCATCCACTTGAGGGAAATTTGCTACTGTCCTACAAACCTCTGCACTTGGAGGCCCAACAACATCTACAAGAAGAAGTTTGTGTAGTAGACATCAAGCTCTTTTGTGGCACCGTTGCCGGGGAGGTGAGTGCTTGAAGGTATATCTTTAGATCTTGCAATTGAATCTTTTTGTTTCTTGTTTTATCACTAGTTTAGTCTATAAAAGAAAACTACAAAAAATGGAATTGAGTTTGTCTCATACGTTTCATCTTTTTAATATCTTTCATGAGTATGATGAAAATGAAAATTGTGCTCAAGTGCTAGAAGAAGAGGTCTATAAAATGTTTGGTACTAAATCTTTGAATGATGAGCATGATTGCAATGTTGTTAGTATGAACTCCTTGAATATCCATAGTAGTAATGATGATTGCACTAGTCATGATGAAAATATCTCTTATAAGCATATTGATTTTTGTGGAGTGCATTGGGTTTTCAAGTACGCACCAAATAGGGAAGATAGATATTGCAAGAGGCATAAGCATTTAGAAACTAAAGGGTTGCAAGAAAGGCTAGATAAGGGTGCTAAAAATTTAAGATATTTTTACCGTACTTGTGAACTTTGCAATGAACATGGTCGTTTAAATCTCCGATGCAAATTGTTTCATGATCAAATCGTGTCCAAAATTGTGATGACTTGATTTCCCTTGCACATCATAATGAACTTAATTTGCTTTTGGGTTATGCAGAATTGAAACATGCAACTAAGCATATTCCAGAATTTAACCTTAAGAATTTTCTTGATATTAATCTAGAGGAAATTTATATGTATTGTGCGGTGAATTGCATTGAAAATCCTTATATTGCCAGTTACCTAAAGAAAAGAAAGCAAATAGAAGATGAAGAGAATACTAATGAAAGGGAAGAGACTTCCCATTATCCTCCTATTATTTCTTATGATGAATCAGTTAACGAGGAGGAGCTTTCTATTCAACCAATCTCATCAATATGGAGCCCAAAGAAGAAGGTTGAACCCACACATAATGTGAAGAAGAAAAAGAAAAAACGGAGAAGCAAAGGTAAAAAGGTATCCCTCCCAAATGATGTTGCTCCTACTACTCATTGTGATGATGATAATTTCTATACTATTGGTGCTATCCATACTATTAATGATGAGAGTGATTATGCTTATGATATGAAAAGGCCAAGCTTGGGGAAGCTATGTTTGATGAGGATGACATATTTGAGAATATATTTTCTGCGATTAATGTTTGTCCCAAGCTTGGGGATGCTATGTTTAATGAAGATGATATTTTTATCATCCCAAGTTTTGATATGCAAAGTTGTTATGATGATAGCATGCCTCTTACCTATGATGATTATATTGATGAAAGTGGGTTTGGAAGAGTGTCAACTTTAGGAAGTAGTGATCCCACTACTTTGGAGGATGTTGAATCTTATTGTGATGAATATGAAAGTGGATTTGGAAGAGTTTCAACTTTATTTAGTGATGATTCCACTATCTTGGAAGAGGTTTCAATCGATTATGATGAGAACAAAGTTGCCACTTATGATGATTATTGTGATGAAACTTATGCTATAAAAAGTAGTGATGATAAAACTTGTCATGATTATGATTACCCTTTTTCTGAACATTACTCTTTTAATGTGGAAACAATTTATAGTATTAAAGTCTCTTATGATACTCCCACTATTCCGAATAAGAAGAATTTTGCTTATGTGGAGAGTAGTAAAATTTCTATGCTTGTAGATCATGAAAAGAATGCTTTATGTGATGGTTGTATTATTGAATTCATTCATGATGCTACTGAAAATTATTATGAGGGAGGAATATATGCTTGTAGGAATTGCAATAATATCAAGTTTCCTCTCTATGTGCTTAAAGCTTTGAAGTTATGCTTGTTTTTCCCTCTGATGCTAGTTGATTATTGTTCCCATAAGTTGTTTGCTCACAAAATCGCTATGCATCGGAAGTGGGTTAGGCTTAAATGTGCTAGGCATATGCTTCATGATGCTCCCGTTATGTTTCAATTCTTATATTTTATGTGAGCATCATTGTCATCATCATGCCTACTGATACGTCTCCAACGTATCTACTTTTGCAAACACTTTTGCCCTTGTTTTGGACTCTAACTTGCATGATTTGAATAAAACTAACCCAGACTGACGCTGTTTTCAGCAGAACTGCCAAGATGTTATTTTATGTGTAGAAAGAAAAAGCTCTCGGAATGTCCTGAAAATCCATGGAGGCACTTTTTGAAAAATATAAAAAATGTTGGCAAAAGAATCAAGACCAGGGGGCCCACACCCTGTCCACGAGGGTGGGGGCGCGCCCTCCCCCCTAAGCGCGCCCCCTCCTATCTCGTGGGCCCCCTGAGGCTCCGCCGACCTCAACTCCAACTCCATGTATTCCGTCTCGCGGAGAAAAAAATCAGAGAGAAAGTTTCATCGCGTTTTACGATACGGAGCCGCCGCCAAGGCCTAATCTCTCTCGGGAGGGCTGATCTGGAGTCTGTTCGGGGCTCCAGAGAGGGGGATTCGTCGCCGTCGTCATCATCAACCATCCTCCATCACCAATTTCATGATGCTCACCGCCGTGCATGAGTAATTCCATCGTAGGCTTGCTGGACAGTGATGGGTTGGATGAGATTTACCATGTAATCAAGTTAGTTTTGTTAGGGTTTGATCCCTAGTATCCACTATGTTCTGAGATCGATGTTTCTATGACTTTGCTATGCTTAATGCTTGTCACTAGGGCCCGAGTGCCATGATTTCAGATCTGAACCTATTATGTTTTCATGAATATGTGTGTGTTCTTGATCCTATCTTGCAAGTCTATAGTCACCTATTATGTGTTATGATCCGACAACCCCGAAGTGACAATAATCGGGATACTTCTCGGTGATGACCATAGTTTAAGGAGTCCATGTATTCACTATGTGCTAATGCTTTGTTCCGGTTCTCTATTAAAAGGAGGCCTTAATATGAAGAACTTGAAAGACGAAATTACCAAGATTTTGCCCTCAACTACAAGGGGAGGTAAGGAACTGCCATCTAGCTCTGCACTAGATTCTCCTTCCGTTATTAGTAAGCTTGCGACACCTAAACCTGCTACTACTATGAGTTCTGATATGTCGCATGTTATTGTTGATGCCACTTCTGCTATGCATGATACTTATGATGAAACTACTTCGGTGCGCAATACCACTTTGCCATTAGGTGAATTTCTTGATGAAAAACTTGCTTAAGTTAGGGGGAATGAAATTATTGAAGATGCTATTATTGATGATAGTGATGATGAAAATTCTCCCAATGATTATGAATTGCCTGTTGTTCCTGAGGGTTATGTTATGAATGAAGAAGCTGCTAGAGCTATCTTTGCTTGCAATGATAGATATGATCTTAAGAAATTATTAGCTAAATGGAAGCAGTAGTGTCTTAATGCTAGAATGAAACCTGACCCTACTTTTGCTACTTCACCTATCTGTGTTACTGATAAGGATTATGAATTCTCTGTTGATCCTGAAATTATTACTTTAGTTGAATCTGATCCTTTTTATGGCCTTGAATCTGAAACTGTTGTGGCACATCTTACCAAGTTGAATGACATAGCCACCCTGTTTACTCATGATGATAAATCTCGCTATTATTATATCCTTAAGATATTTCCGTTCTCGCTAAAGGGTGATGCTAAGACTTGGTATAATTCTCTTGCTCCTGGTTGTGTGCGTAGTCCCCAGGGTATGATTTATTACTTCTCTGTTAAATATTTCCCTGCTCATAAGAAACAAGCTGCCTTGCGGGGAATATACAATTTTGTGCAAATCAAAGAAGAGAGTCTCCCACAAGCTTGGGGGAGGCTTCTCCGATTACTTAATGCTTTGCCTGATCATCCTCTTAAGAAAAATGAAGTACTTGATATCTTTTATGATGGACTAACCGATGCTTCCAAGGACTACTTGGATAGTTGTGCTGGTTGTGTTTTTAGGGAAAGAACAGTCGACGAAGCTGAATTACTATGGAATAATATGTTGACTAATGAAAATAATTGGACTCTTCCTGAGCCAATTCCTGAGGCAATTCCTGAACCAATTAAGACGACTCCTGAGCCTATTCCTAAACCCACTCCGAAGAAGAGAGGTGTTTTATTTCTCAGTCCTGAAGATATGCAAGAGGCAAAGAAATGAATGAAAGAAAAAGGTATTAAAGCTGAAGATGTTAAGAATTTACCTCCTATTGAAGAAATACGTGGTCTTAATATACCGCCTGTTGAAGAACCACATTGTCTTGATAACCCGACACAAGTAGTAAAGGTAAATTCTCTCTATAGATATGATAAAGTTGAAATCCCCTCTACTAAATTTCATAGCCCATGCTTAGATGAATTTGATGACTTTATGGCTAGACAAGACAGTTTTAATGCTTATGTTGGTAGAGAGTTAAAGAATAATGCTTTCGAGATAGGACGTGTGAGCGATAATATGGCTAGAGTCAAAGGTGAACTCAAACTCATTAGCAAATATACTTCTATGGTTGCTACTCAAGCTGAGCAAGTACTTAAAGCTCAAAATGATTTACTAGAACTGGTAGAATGACTCGGGAACCTTTGTATCCTGAAGGCCACCCTAATAGAATCGAGCAAGATTCTCAGAGAAATAATCTAGAGGCACCTAGTTCTTCTAAAAAGAAGAAAAAGAAAAACGATAGGACTTTGCATGCTTCTGGTGAACCTACTGTAGACACACCTGAGAATCCCAATGATATTTCTATCTCTGATGCTGAAACACAATCAGGTGATGAACATGAACCTGGTGATAATGTTAATAATAATGTTCATGTTGATGCTCAACCTAGCAAAAAAATGATGAAGAGATTGAACCTGTTGTTGATCTTGATAACCCACAATCAAAGAATCAACGTTATGATAAGAGAGATGTTGTTGCTAGGAAGCATGGTAGAGAAAGAGAACCATGGGTTCAGAAACCCATGCCCTTTCCTCCTAAACCATCCAAGTCAAAGGATGATGAGGATTTTGAGCGCTTTGCTGAAATGATTAGACCTATTTTCTTACATATGCGCTTAACTGATATTCTCAAAGTAAATTCTTATGCTAAGTATATGAAGGATATCATCACAAATAAAAGAAAGATACCGGAAGCTGAAACTTCCACCATGCTTGCTAATTATAGTTTTAAAGGTGGTATGCCAAAGAAACTTGGAGATCCGGGTGTACCAACTATACCATGCTCTTTATATCGTAGACTTGAATTGAATAAGTTGACACCTACTGAAATATCTTTGCAAATGGCCGATAAATCAACTGCTATACCTGTCGGTATTTGTGAGGATGTGCCTGTTGTGGTTGCAAATGTCACTATCTTAACGGACATTGTTATTCTTGATATTCCCGAGGACGATAGCATGTTGATTATCCTTGGTAGACCTTTTCTGAATACTACAGGGGCTATTATTGATTGCAACAAAGGCAATGTCACTTTTCATGTTGGTAATGAGCATACGGTACACTTTCCGAGGAAACAATCTCAAATTCATAGCATTAATTCTATTGGAAAAGTTCCAACTATCATTATTGGAGGTTCTGAATTTCCTCTCCCTACTATGAAGAAAAAGTATGATATTCTTATTGTTGGAGATTTTCATATCCCCGTTGAGGTAACTTAGTGTTATTCGAAATTTCTGTGGTTCCGTGTTATTCGGAATGAGCTTGTTAACAAGACTTGATCAACCTTGTTAGTGGATTCATTTTGATGATCATGAGACGGATGAAACTAGAAGGCACAACCTTCTGTACCCTCTTTTTACTTTCTGTTATTTAGAATAAATAAAGCAAAAATAGTATTATCCTTCTATTTTATGAATTATCCATGCATCAAAAAATATCATGAAAATAAAAGTGCTCCAAATGCCCTGCAAATTTAGTATGATTTTTTATGGAATATTTGAGGATTTTAGGCACTGAAATCACTGCAGGAGGGGAAAGCACCAGGCCACGAGAGTGGAGGGCGCGCCCACCCCACCTGGGCGCGCCCCCCTATCTCGTGGGCCCCTGGTGGTCCCCCTCCACTTATGCCAGCACCCACACACTCCATCTTCTACCCAAAAAATCCCCATCCAGCTCAAGCACGAGTTCTAGCTCATTTTGCTGCGATTTTCGATCTCCTTGCTCAAAGCTCCATTCACAAAACTGCTTTGGGAGATTGTTGCTTGGTATGTGACTCCTCCATTGGTCCAATTAGTTTTTTTTCTAGTGCTTTATTCATTGCAAATTTTTGCTGCATAGGTGACCATGTTCTTGAGCCTGCATGTTGAATTTATGAGGTCCCAAGCAATTTTAATGCATGATATATGCTCTAGGCACTTGTAGGAATAGTTGCTACCAATCTTGTTTGGTTGTATTCACTTTTATTTTGAAGTTACTAAAATTTCAGAAATTTTTCAGAAAAAGAATTATGTCTAGGAGAATGTACCAAGGTGGTTCCTCGGTAAAGAAAGGACCCAGGATTGCTATACGTGAGCAAGATGTTGAATTGCCGAGGGACGCAGATGTACGAGCTTGTGAGTGGCCATCCAACGATTTTATGGTCGAAGCAGGCTTTAAGGAGGAATTTGACGCGTACGTGTGTAATGCTGAGCTGGAGGACTTCTTACAAGATAAGTGTCCTCAGTACTATCAATTGACTGATTCCTTTCTGAGGAGGTTTAAATATAACTGTACGCGTAATTCTCCTAGTGTCCTATTTGATATTTATGATACATCTTAAACCATGGACTTAGAGGATTTTACAACTGCTTGCAAACTTCCGCAGTGGGGTAATATTAATGATCCTCACAAATCTGAATTTAGAGATTTCCTTGCTAGTATTACTATGGGAGAATCCATGGACATAGCACAAGCTACCATAGGGAGCATTCATTTTCCTGCTATACATTATTTTGCTCTCTTCATTGGTAGATGCATTAACGGTAAAGATAAAGCATGTCACATGTGTGTCCCTCATCTGTGTGTCCTCAAGAGTGTTGTGTTAGGTTATAAAGGTTATAACTTGGGGGCAATAGTTTCACGTAGGTTGCAGAATAATGGTAGAGCTGGAGATTTATTTGGAGGAATTTATGCAACCCGTGTGGCTAATTATCTTGGTATAGCCCCACGAGAGGGGGATGTGATGATACCTCCTGCTTATTTAGATTATGACGCTACGGTCAATCATCATTTTCTTAGGAGGAATGAACAATTCCTCCATTATCGACTAATCTATGACAGACGCAACGTCGTCCATGTTACTCTTCCTGCTCCTCTCCTTTTTGATTATCAGGCAAAAGGAAAATATGTTGTTACCATGGAGGAAGCAGCTGAACACGAGTGGAGAGCGGAGGCAGTTCGCCAACATGCCGCAGCTCAGGAGGCGGTTGCTGCTTCTCAGTACGACCCCAGCTACAACTACGGATATCAGCCAGGCGGTCCTTGGTATTAGACCAACTTAGGCCAAAAGCCTAAGCTAGGGGGAGTACGTATTTCTCACCGACTTTACATTCATGTTCACACACTAGTCGTCGGTGCTCATACTCTTTCTTTGTATTATCCATGTTAGTTTAATTTTCTTTTTCTAGTTTTCTTCTTGTGTGTTTGATAAACTTTAAGAAAAATCAAAAAAATTAGTTAGTTTAATTTCCATGCTTGTAGTAGTAATTAAAATGAACACCCAAAAAGATTTCTCGTTCTTCTTCTTACTTGTTGGGAGCTTTCCCGTGTAAATAGTTTTATTTTCTTTTCTTTTCTTTGGGCGTCGAGAGTAGAAGACCATATTGAAAATGCTTAGTGGCTCTCATATGCATGATTGTTTATTTAACTTAGAGCCCATATTATCTTGTCTTCTCTTTTGAGTTGAATGCTTGCAGATTCCAGCTTAGTCCAATGCATGTGCACTATTATTATTATACACATCGTTCGGTCGTCCAAGTGAAAGGCAATAATGACGATATATGATGGACTTATTGAGATGAGAAAAGTTGGTATGAACTCGACCTCTCTTGTTTTTGTAAATATGATGAGTTCATCGTTTCTAATTCAGCTTATTATGAGGTAAACATATTTGCAATGACATTTAGATATTATAGTTGCTTGTGCCATGCTTGATTAGCTATGAGTTATAATGGTTTACCTTGCGTGCCAACATGCTATTAGAATGATTATGATGTGGTCTGATGGGATGGTATCCTCCTTTGAATGAATTGAGTGACTCGACTTGGCACATGTTCACGCATGTAGTTGAAACAAATCAACATAGCCTTCATGATATTTATGTTCATGGTAGATTATATCCTACTCATGCTTGTACTCGGTGTAAATTAATTTTAATGCATGTTTATGACTGTTGTCGCTCTCTCAGTTGGTCGCTTCCCAGTCTTTTGCTAGCCTTCACCTTTACAAAGCGGGAATACTGCTTGTACATCCAAACTCCATAAACCCCAAAGTTGTTCCATATGAGTCCACCATACCTACCTATATGCGGTATTTACCTGCGGTTCCATGTAAATTTGTATGTGCCAAACTCCAAACCTTCAAATGAAATTTTGTTTTATATGCTCGAGCAGCTCATGTTTCAACTAGGGCTGCCTATATCTTCCATGCTAGGTGGGTTATTCTCAAGAGGAGTGGACTCCACTCCTCATTCACGAGAAAGGGCCGGTAACCGGGATGCCCAGTCCCATGATCCAAAAAGATCAAAGCAAATAAAAATAATTAAACAAAACTCCCCTAGGGCAATTGTTAGTTGGAGGCACTCGTTGTTTCGAGCAAGCCATGGATTGATGCTTGTTGGTGGTTGGGGGAGTATAAACCTTTACCATTCTATTTGGGAACTGCCTATAATGCATGTAGTATGGAAGATACAGCCATCTCATAGTTGTTGCGTTGACAGCAAAAGTATGCCGCTCAAAATGTTATTCAATCTCTATTTTAAAATCAAGCTCTGGCACCTCTACAAATCCCTGCTTCCCTCTGCGAAGGGCCTATCTATTTACTTTTATGTTGAGTCATCACCCTTCTTATTAAAAAGCACCCGCTGGAGAGCACACTGTCATTTGCATTCATTACTATTGGTTTATATTGGGTATGACTTGACTGGATCTCTTTTACCATGAATTACAATGTTTAGTCAGTCCTTGATCTTTAAAGGTGCTCTGCATTTATGTTTTGCGATCTCAGAAAGGGCTAGCGAGATACCATTTTGTTATATCATGTTATGATTGTTTTGAGAAAGTTTGTCATCCGAGTTTTATTATTATGGCTCGCTAGCTGATTATGCTATTGATATGAGTAATTGTGAGACCTAAGTGTTATTGTGAGTATGGTTAGTTCATAATATTTGCTGAAACCTGAATGCTGGCTTTGCATGTTTACAACAACAAGAGCAAACAGAGTTTGTAAAAGTTTTTCTTTATCACTTTCAGTTTACCAACTGAGTTGCTTGAGGACAAGCAAAGGTTTAAGCTTGGGGGAGTTGATACGTCTCCAACGTATCTACTTTTCCAAACACTTTTGCCCTTGTTTTGGACTCTAACTTGCATGATTTGAATGAAACTAACCCGGACTGGCGTTGTTTTTAGCAGAACTGCCATGATGTTGTTTTATGTGTAGAAAGCAAAAGTTCTCGGAATGTCCTAAAAATCCACGGAGGCACTTTTTGGAAAATATAAAAAATATTGGCAAAAGAATCAAGACCAGGGGGCCCACACCATGTCCACGAGGATGGGGGGCGCGCCCTCCCCCCTGGGCGCGCGCCCCTGTCTCATGGGCCCCCTGAGGCTCCGCCGACCTCAACTCCAACTCCATGTATTCCGTCTCGCGGAGAAAAAAATCAGAGAGAAAGTTTCATCGCGTTTTACGATACGGAGCCGCCGCCAAGCCCTAATCTCTCTCGGGAGGGCTGATCTAGAGTTCGTTCGGGGCTCTGGAGAGGGGGATTCTGACGACTTCGTCATCATCAACCATCCTCCATCACCAATTTCATGATGCTCACCGCCGTGCGTGAGTAATTCCATCGTAGGCTTGCTGGACGGTGATGGTTTGGATGAGATTTACCATTTAATCAAGTTAGTTTTGTTAGGGTTTGATCCTTAGTATCCACTATTTTCTGAGATTGACGTTGCTATGACTTTGCTATGCTTAATGCTTGTCACTAGGGCCCGAGTGCCATGATTTCAGATCTGAACCTATTATGTTTTCATGAATATATGTGTGTTCTTGATCCTATCTTGCAAGTCTATAGTCACCTATTATGTGTTATGATCCGACAACCCCGAAGTGACAATAATCGGGATACTTCTCGGTGATGACCATAGTTTGAGGAGTTCATGTATTCACTATATGCTAATGCTTTGTTCTGGTTCTCTATTAAAAGGAGGCCTTAATATCCCTTAGTTTCCACTAGGACCCCGCTGCCACGGGAGTGTAGGAAAAAATATGTCATGGAAGTTCTTTTCCATAAGCACCTATGACTATTTACGGAATACATGCCTACATTACATTGATGAACTGGAGCTAGTTTTGTGTCACCCTATGTTATAGCTATTACATGAGGAATCGCATCCGGCATAATTATCCATCACTGGTTCATTGCCTACGAGATTTTCACATATTGTTCTTCGCTTATTTACTTTTCCGTTGCTATTGTTACAAGCACTACAAAACCCAAAAATATTAGTTTTGCTATTGTTACCTTTATTATCATATTACTTTGCTACTAAATACTTTGCTGCGGATACTAAGTTATCCAGGTGTGGTTGAATTGACAACCCAACTGCTAATACTCAAGAATATTCTTTGGCTCCCCTTGTGTCGAATCAATAAATTTGGGTTGAATAATTTACCCTCGAAAGCTGTTGCGATCCCCTACACTTGTGGGTTATCACCTAGCTAGAAAGGCATTGAAGAAAAGCGCTTGTTGGGAGACAACCCAATATTTACCCTTACTGTTTTTGTATGTCCACATGATTGTGCTACTGTAGTAATCATGTTATAGCTTTTGTTCAATAAAGTGCCAAGTAAGACCTTTAGGATAGCTTACGGTGATAGTTGTGTTGATCCTGCTGAAAATCAGAAACTTTTGCACCCAGTAAATTAGTTTTGGTAATTTACAGAAACGTGATTTTATCTGATTCTTTTTTATCTCGATTGTTACGCAAAATTCTTAGGACTTCCTAATTTTGTAGGATTTTTGGAGTTCCAGAAGTATACGTTTGATACAGATTACTACAGACTGTTCTATTTTTGACAGATTCTGTTTTCTATGTATTGTTTGCTTATTTTGATGAATCGATGAGTAGTATCGGAGGGTATGAACCATAGAGAAGTTGGAATACAGTAGATATTACACCAATATGAACTTAGAATGAGTTCACAACAGTACCTATGTGGTGGTTTTATTTTCTTATACTAACGGAGCTTACGAGTTTTCTGTTGAGTTTTGTGTTGTGAAGTTTCCAAGTTTTGGGTAAAGATTCGATGGACTATGGAATAAGGAGTGGCAAGAGCCTAAGCTTGGGGATGCCCAAGGCACCCCAAGGTAATATTCAAGGACAACCAAGAGCCTAATCTTGGGGATGCCCCGGATGGCATCTCCTCTTTCGTCTTCGTCATCGGTAACTTTACTTGGAGCTATATTTTTATTTGCCACATGATATGTGTTTTGCTTGGAGCATCATTTTGTTTTATTTTGTTTTGCTTGCTATTTGAATAAAATACCAAGAACTTAAATTCTTAAATGAGAGAGAGTCTTCACATAGTTACATAATTATTTAACTACTCATTGATCTTCACTTATACCTTTTTGGAGTAGTTTGTCATTTACTCGCGTGCTTCACTTATATCCTATGAGTGAGTAAATTGTTGAATTAGTTGAATGTCATAAATCTGAAATTATATATGTTTCATATGCTTACCCCGTTGGGATTAATGACTTCACATCTAAGAAGTAGAGGTTGTAAATTTATTGAAGGTTAGCAAGCATTGTATTGGTCACTTGAACAATTCATGAAAGAATATTGAAGGAAGAGAAATTTCACATATAAATATACTATCTTAGACATCTTCTATGATTGTGAGCCCCATTAATTATTTTCAAACCTGAGCAAATTAGTTGAAGTTGGACAAGGAAGACAACGTAATGAGTTATGCTTGGGTATATTTGTATAGAAGTTATATTGTTATAGATCCCCCAACATGTGGTGCTTGCTTTTTAGAATCCTTTTCTAGCCAAAATATCTGTACTAAGCGGGAATATTGCTTGTGCATCCAAATTCCTTGAAACAAGTTTCTTCCATGAGTGTCCACCATACCTACCTATATGCGGTATTTACCTGCCGTTCCAAGTAAATTTGCATGTGCCAAACTCTAAACCTTCAAATAATAATCTATTTTGTATGCCCGAATTGCTCATGTAGCGACTAGGGGCTGTCAGTATCTTCCATGCTAGGTGGGTTATTCTCAAGATGAGTGGACTCCGCTCATCATTCACGAGAAAAATGGCTGGTAACTGGGATGCCCAATCCCATGATCAAAAGATCAAAATCAAATCAAAAATAATTGCAAACAAAACTCCCCCTGGATTGATGTTAGTTGGACGACACCCGTTGTTTCGGACAAGCCGTGGAGTGTTATCGTTGGTGGAGGGGGAGTAAAAACTTTACCATTTTGTTTCGGAACCGCCTATAATGTATGTAGTATGGAAGATATTGGGAACTCTTGGTTGTTACTTTGACAATGAGATCATACCTCTCAAAATTATTTATCTCTATTTCAAAATCGAGCTCTGACACCTCTACAAATCCCTGCTTCCCTCTGCGAAGGGCCTATATTTTACTTTTATGAAAGAGTTAGTAGTATTCCTTCTCATTCCTACCTACTCTTTAGTTGGCAAGCATCGTGTGTTGGGGAAAGATCTAAGCATATATGGCCATGCAAATATATTTGATCATGAATTATTATTGTTGAAAATTATCTATATGATAAGTGAGTTGGGAGGCGAAACACTAAGCCCCTATCTTTCTCTATGTTTGATGGATGCTATTTGTTCTAAGAATATGCTTTGAGTGGTAGCAATCATGGAAGACTATATGATAGTTGAGTATGTGGAGTTTGCTAAATCAAAGCTCTGACATAGACCCTTCCTGAAAATAAGATGAATTGTAATTGTTTGATGACTGAGAATGAAGTTTGCTAGTTTTCAAGAAAGTTTATGGTCTATGCTTTAACTTGTGATTAGCTTGTTACTTGATCTTGACAAGTTTTATGAGATGAACTACTGTTATGACATATAATCATGCTACAAAAGGTGATTGAAACTATCATTGATCAAACTTGTGCACCTGCTAGCATTCACACTTCATAAATTCTTTCTTTTATCATTTACCTACTCGAGCACGAGTAGGAATTAAGCTTGGGGATGCTGATACGTATCCAACGTATCTATAATTTATGAAGCATTCATGCTATTATATTATCTGTTTTGGATGTTTATGGGCTTTACTAAGCACTCTCATATTATTTTGGGACTAACCTATTAACCGGAGGCCCAGCCCATATTGTTGTTTTCGTGCCTATTTCAGTGTTATGAAGAAAAGGAATATCAAACGGATTCCAAACGGAATAAAACATTTGAGGAAGTTATTTTTGGAACGGGAGCAATCCAGGGGACTTGGAGTGCACGTAAGGGAAGCTTCGAGGTGGCCACGAGGCAGGGAGGCGCGCCCATCTCCCCTGGGGGCTCCCCCCACCCTCATGGTCCCCTCGTGGCTCCCCTAACCGACTTCTTTTGCCTATATATGTCCATATACCCTAAAAACATCGGGGAACTAGAATA
Organism: Triticum aestivum; assembly: GCF_018294505.1. Classification (NCBI taxonomy): domain Eukaryota; kingdom Viridiplantae; phylum Streptophyta; class Magnoliopsida; order Poales; family Poaceae; genus Triticum; species Triticum aestivum. The sequence continues at coordinate 285,025,808 of NC_057801.1, read as the reverse complement.
GATTTGGAGTTCCACTGCCGCAAGCCTCTGTAGCCACCAAAAACCTCTCGGGAGCCTGTTCCGGCACCCTGCCGGAGGGGGAATCCATCACCGGTGGCCATCTTCATCATCCCGGCGCTCTCCATGACGAGGAGGGAGTAGTTCACCCTCGGGGCTAAGGGTATGTACCAGTAGCTATGTGTTTGATCTCTCTCTCTCTCTCGTGTTCTTGAGGTGATACGATCTTGATGTATCGCGAGCTTTGCTATTATAGTTGGATCTTATGATGTTTCTCCCCCTCTACTCTCTTGTAATGGATTGAGTTTTCCCATTGAAGTTATCTTATTGGATTGAGTCTTTAAGGATTTGAGAACACTTGATGTATGTCTTGTCGTGCTTATCTGCCGTGACAATGGGATATTCACGTGATCTACTTGATGTATGTTTTGGTGATCAACTTGCGGGTTGAATGAATCTATGCATAGGGGTTGGCACATGTTTTTGACTTGACTCTCCGGTAGAAACTTTGGGGCACTCTTTGAAGTACTTTGTGTTGGTTGAATAGATGAATCTGAGATTGTGTGATGCATATCGTATAATCATGCCCACGGATACTTGAGGTGACATTGGAGTATCTAGGTGACATTAGGGTTTTGGTTGATTTGTGTCTTAAGGTGTTATTCTAGTACAAACTCTATGATAGATCGAAGGGAAAGAAGAGCTTCATGTTATTTTACTACAGACTCTTGAATAGATCGATCAGAAAGGATAACTTTGAGGTGGTTTCGTACCCTACAATAATCTCTTCGTTTGTTCTCCGCTATTAGTGACTTTGGAGTGACTCTTTGTTGCATGTTGAGGGATAGTTATATGATCCAATTATGTTATTATTGTTGAGAGAACTTGCACCAGTGAAAGTATGAATCTTAGGCATTGTTTCCTAGCATTGCAATACCGCTTGTGCTCACTTTTATCATTAGTTACCTTGCTGTTTTTATAATTTCAGATTACAAAGACCTTTATCTACCATCCATATTGCACTTGTATCACCATCTCTTCGCTGAACTAGTGCACCTATACAATTTGCCATTGTATTGGGTGTGTTGGGGACACAAGAGACTCTTTGTTATTTGGTTGCAGGGTTGTTTGAGAGAGACCATCTTCATCCTACACCCCCCACGGATTGATAAACCTTAGGTCATTGATACGTCTCCAACATATCTATAATTTTTGATTGCTCCATGCTACCTTATCTACTGTTTTAGGCAATATTGGGCTTTATTATCCACTTTTACATTATTTTTGGGACTAACCTATTAACCGGAGGCCCAGCCCAGATTTGTTGTTTTATGCCTATTTCAGTGTTTCGAGGAAAAGGAATATCAGACGGAGTCAAAACAGAACGAAATCAACTGGAGAAGTTATTTTTGGAAGGAAACCCACCTGATGGACTTGGACTCCACGCCAGAAGATACGGGAGGTGCTCACGAGGGTGGGGGCGCGCCCACCCCCCTAGGGCGCGCCCCCTACCTCATGGGGCCCCCGTAGCTCCATCAACGTACTCCTTTCACCCATATATACCTACGTCGTAAAACTTCCAAAATAGAAGATAGATCAGGAGTTCCACCGCCGCAAGCCTCTGTAGCCACCAAAAACCTCTCGGGAGCCCGTTCCAGCACCCTGCTTGAGGGGGAACCCATCACCGGTGGCCATCTTCATCATCCCGGCGCTATCCATGACGAGGAGGGAGTAGTTCACCCTCGGGGCTGAGGGTATGTACCAGTAGCAATGTGTTTGATCTCTCTCTCTCGTGTTCTCTCTCGTGTTCCCTCTATGGCATGATCTTGATGTATCCTGAGCTTTGCTATTGTAGTTGGATCTTATGATGTTTCTCCCCCTCTACTCTCTTGTGATGAATTGAGTTTCCCCTTTGAAGTTATCTTATCGGATTGAGTGTTTTATGAGAAGACTTGATGTATGTCTTGCCATGATTATCTGTGGTGACAATGGGATATCATGTGCCACTTGATGTATGTTTTGGTGATCAACTTGCGGGTTTTGTGACATTGGGAACCTATGCATAGGGGCTGGCACGCGTTCTTGACTCTTCGATAGAAACTTTGGGGCACTCTTTGAAGTACTTTGTGTTGGTTGGATGAATCTGAGATTGTGTGATGCAAATCGTATAATCATGCCCACGGATACTTGAGGTGACAATGGAGTATCTAGGTGACATTAGGGTTTTGGTTGATTTGTATCTTAAGGTGTTATTCTAGTATGAACTCTTTAATAGATTGATCCGAAAGAATAACTTTGAGGTGGTTTCGTACCCTACCATAATCTCTACGTTTGTTCTCCGCTATTAGTGGCTTCGGAGTGACTCTTTGTTGCATGTTGATGGCTTGTTATATGATCTATCTATGTTATTATTGTTGAGAGAACTTGCACTGGTGAAAGTATGAACCCTAGGCCTTGTTTCCTACATTGCAATACCGTTTACGCTCACTTTTATCATTAGTTACCTTGCTGTTTTTATTATTTCAGATTACAAAAACCTATATCTACTATATATTTCGCACTTGTTTCACCATCTCTTCGCCGAACTAGTGCACCTATACAATTTACCATTGTATTGGGTGTGTTGGGGACACAAGAGACTTTTTGTTATTTGGTTGCAGGGTTGTTTGAGAGAGACCATCTTCATCCTACGCATCCTATGGATTGATAAACCTTAGGTCATCCACTTGAGGGAAATTTGCTACTGTCCTACAAACCTGTGCACTTGCAGGCCCAACAACGTCTACAAGAAGAAGGTTGTGTAGTAGACATCAAGCTCTTTTCTGGCGCCGTTGTCGTGGAGGTTAGCGCTTGAAGTTATATATTTAGATCTTGCAATCGAATCTTTTTGTTTCTTGTTTTATCACTAGTTTAGTTTATAAAAGAAAACTACAAAAAATGGAATTGAGTTTGTCTCAGACGCTTCATCTTTTTAATATCTTTCGTGAGTATGATGGAAAGGAAAATTGTGCCAAAGTGTTAGAAGAAGAATGCTATAAAATGTTTGGTACTAAATATTTATATGATGAGCATGATTGCAATGTTGTTAGTATGAATTCCTTGAATATCCATGATGCTAATGATATGCAAAGCCACAAGCTTGGGGAAGCTATGTTTGATGAAGATGATATTTTCTGTCCCCCAAGCTTTGATGAGCAAATTTACTATGATGAAAGCATGCCTCCTATCTATGATGATTATTGTGATGACACGTATGCTATAAAGAATAATGATAACCATGAAACTTGTCATCTTGATCTTAATTTCCAATCACATGATAGTTGTTTTGTTGAGTTTGCTCCCACTACTATTGATGAGAAGAATTTTGATTATGTGGAGAGTAGTAAATTTTCTATGCTTGTAGATCATGAAAAGAATGCTTTAGGTGCTGGTTATATTGTTAAATTCATTCATGATGCTACTGAAAATTATAATGAGAGAGGATCATATGCTTCTGCATATTGCAATAATATCAAGTTTCCTCTCTATCTGCTTAAAATCTTGAAGTTATGCTTGTTTTACCTTCCTATGCTTGTTGATTATTGTTCCCATAAGTTGTTTGCTCACAAAATCCCTATGCATAGGAAGTGGGTTAGATTTAAAAGTGCTAGTCATGTGCTTCATGATGCTCCCGTTATGTTTCAATTCTTATCTTTTATGTGAGCATCATTGTCATCATCATGCCTAGATAGAAAGGCATTAAAAAGCGCTTGTTGGGAGACAACCCAATATTTATCCTTACTGTTTTTGGGTGTCCACATAATTATGCTACTGTAGTAATCATGTTTTATAGCTTTTGTTTCAATAAAGAGCCAAGTAAGACCTTTAGGATAGCTTACGGTGATAGTTGTGTTGATCCTGCTGAAAATCAGAAACTTTTGCAACCAGTAGATTAGTTCTGTTAATTCACAGAAACGTGCTTCTGATCTGATTCTTTTTGCTCTGCATTGGTACACGAATTTCTTAGGACGTCCTAATTTGGTAGGCTTTTTGGAGTTCCAGAAGTATACGTTTTATACAGATTACTAAAGACTGTTCTGTTTTTGACAGATTCTGTTTTTCGTGTGTTGTTTGCTTATTTTGATGAATCTATGGCTAGTAAAATAGTTTATAATCCATAGAGAAGTTGGAATAAATTAGGTTTTACACAAATATGAATTTAGAATGAGTTCATTACAGTACCTAAGTGGTTGTTTTACTTTCTTATACTAACGGTGCTTACGAGTTTTCTGTTGAGTTTTGTGTTGTGGAGTTTTCAAGTTTTGGGTAAAGATTCGATGGACTATGGAATAAGGAGTGGTAAGAGCCTAATCTTGGGGATTCCCAAGGCACCCCAAGATAATATTCAAGGACAACCAAGAGCCTAAGCTTGGGGATGCCCCGGAAGGCATCCCCTCTTTTGTCTTCGTCTATCGGTAACTTTACTTGGAGCTATATTTTTATTCACCACATGATATGTGTTTTGCTTGGAGCGTCATTTCCTTTTGTTAGTATTTTCTTGCTGTTGTTTAGATTAATGTTTTGCATCTTTAGTTTCAATAAAAAAGTCAAGGATAGCCTTTGCCATGCTTATTTTGCTAGTATACATGTTGCTGTTTGAAAACAGAAAGTTTACCCTATTGCAAAAACTCCCTAGAAAAGTCAGAGCATGATATAATGTTGAAACTTTTTGCATGATGAGCTCTGATAAATTTATTACATTGGGAATTTTAGTTCATAATTTTTGGAGTTAGGTAAGTATTGATACTCTTGCATTCTTTACAGACTGTACTGTTTTGACAGATTGCTGTTATGGTTACATTGTTTGCATATGTTTGCTTGTTTAATGATTCTATTTGAGGATAGGAGTATTGAATATGCAGAGGCATTTAGTATTCAATGTTGAATAGTAATTTTAGTGATTTGGTAAATTAGAAAATGATAAGGTTTTGCATTGGTTTATACTAACCTATCTCACGAGTTCTTGTTGAGTTTGTTGTGAATGAAGCTTTTTGTAGTGACCAGACCTCAAACAGTCTGATCTCTGTGCTCAGTGTCATCCCTGGATCAGTAATGCTGACACCACACAGTACTTGGAGGATTTATAACAGAGTAGCAATCACACACTTATTACATCGAATGTCTCAAAAGAGAACTTATTGAAATAAATATGGCTTAAGGCCATCTAAAACGATAACAGCGGAAGGCTTGGACGATAAGTGAGTCCATCAACTCCAACGGCATCACTGAGTATAGAACCACGACCTAAAGGCATCTTACTCGTCGTCTGAAAAGTCTGCAACATGAAACATTGCAGCCCGAAAACGGGTCAGCACATGGAATATGCTGGCAATGTAACACATAGAGAGCAACAATGGAATAAGCTATACTACATGCATATTTGGCTGGTAGTAAAGCTCTATGGTTACAGTTTTGCATAAAGCCAATTTTTCCCTTCTGCAAAGGAATAAATTTATTTAAATATCATGGTGGTTGTTAAACATTGAGAATGGTTGACAGCATTCTCAATCCCAATTAAAAAGTACTCATTTAAAAACCCAACAATATTAATTTAGAAATAACATGATGAGATTCACATGATATCCAGGTACTAGATACTAAAGATGTCCATAATCGGGGACACGGCTAACCATGGTTAGTTTATACACTCTGTAGACGTTTGCGCACTTTTCCCCACATGACTCGATCGCCTCCGCTTGGTTTCTCGCACTACATGGTGTTTGAGAAACGGATGACCGAGACATAGTCTTTCAGAAGCACTTGCACCTTACATAGGGGTAGACCGTACCAACCTACATCCCCTACATCTACTAGTCCACCCCGTAAGAGTTCGCACAACTTAGTCAACTATGCTAGAGCCCATAATAGCATGTGGCTGCACACGGAAGTTTCTAGTTTGAATAATCTCATGATCCCTTTGAGCCTGGGTGGCGGTCCGAAGAAATACAGGCAAGTCCTGATAGAAACCAGGTGCCTCAATCCACCCAGATGTGTGTTTAAGTTGCCACCTTAAATAAACCATTAATTAACAATCTCACATCTGTCATGGAAATTCGCTCACCCAATCCACGTCTACTAGCATAGCATGGCATAATAAGCAAACGTAGAAGTAACTCCCAAAGGTTTGATAATAAAACAGGTAATAGGTACTACCTCATCTACTTCCCATCCCACAATTTAATTAGATCCTAATCATGCAATGTTTGAGGATAGATCTAATGTATAAAAACTGGGTATGAGAAGAATATGATCGAAGTGTTACTTGCCTTGCTGATGATCCGCGAGACCTAGCGACTCGAAGTAACAGGCGACGCACTCTGGGTATTCAATCGCAGACAAACAAACAAGCATACAATAAGTACTCATCTAATGCACAGGTAAAACTCGAATAAAAGATCTAACCAGAATGTCCAACTTAAGGACTCCGGTTTGCAAAAAGAAACAAATCAAAAAAAAGCAACGAAAGTCAAATGGCGAAAGAAAACAGCTTCGTTTTACTAATATGGATCTAAGTCAAATTTTACAGAAGCAAAAACTTGTTTAAGTAGATTATTCGGAAAGAGGGTTTCGAGATGAAACTCCAGGCGCTTGAATCGCGTGATTCCGATAAACGAGCGAAAATTTATACTAAAACGAAAATCGGATCAGGAATCGCGATCAGAAAAATCGCGGGTTAAATCCGAGAAAAAGAAAAACAACGAACGGGTTAACGAACGAATGTTCGTTAACTAAACTAATCTGACGAACACGTTTGTTAAAACGAACAAACGAGCGAACGCTCACTAATTAAACTAAACCGAAAATAAAACCGATCTAACGAAAAAAACGAAACTAAAAAAACGAAAATAAACTGATGGAAAACCACTCGGTTTTCTAAAAAAACGGCACGGAAAACAAGGCAGCGGCGAACCTTGGCGAGTGTGCGGCGGCGGGGTCGGCGGGGCCGGCGACGGCGGCTGGCGGCGGCTGGCGGCGGCGGCGGCGGCGGCTGGCGGCGGCGGCGGCTGGCGGCGGCGGCGGCTGGCGGCGGCGGCGGGTCTGGCGGCGGCGCGGCTAGGGTTAGGGTTTGGTGGTGTGGGCCGGCGGCAGCGGCGGCGGCTGGACCTCGGGCGCCGGGGCGGCGCTATATAAAGTGCCCCCGGAGCGGAGTCCCGCTCGGGCACGGCCCGTAGGTCGGTTACGCGTTTTTTTAAATAATACCACGCAGAAGAAAAATAAAAAGAAATACTAAACGGACTCCAAAAATCCCGAAATAAATTTTCCCCGGCTTCTAAAATCAAACCGGACAAGATGAACATTTATTTGGGGCCTAAATGCAATTTTGTAAAACGCGCATTTTTCCTAAATCCAAATAAAAAGCGAAAAACTCCAGAATAAATCTTATTTGATTTTTTTATTAAATCTTCATTATTTCTTTATTTTGGGAAAGTCATTTTATTCCCTCTCTAAATTTTTGGTAGTAGAAATAATTGAAGATAAAATAAATAAAATCAAATGATCCTATTTTCAAAATTTGAGAAAAACTCAAATATGAAAATAAAGAAATCCCCAACTCTCTCCATGGGTCCTTGAGTTGTGTAGAATTTCTAGGATCGAGCCAACAATGCAACAAAATATGATATGCAGTGATGATCTATGTATAACATTCCAAATTAAAAATTTGGGATGTTACAAACCTACCCCCCCTAAGATGAATCTCGCCCTCGAGATTCGGGTTGGCTAGCAAATAGGTGAGGGTGGTCCTTGAGTAGATCTTCCTCTCGCTCCCAGGTGGCTTCCTCCTCGGTGTGGTGGCTCCACTGAACTTTGCAAAACTTGATAACCTTACTGCGGGTAACTCTGCTGGCACGCTCCAGAATCTTAACTGGTTTCTCTTCATAGGTCAAATCTTCTTTCAACTGAATCGTTTCCAGTGGCACAGTATCTCTCAGTGGTATATCAGCCATCTCTGCGTGACACTTCTTCAACTGTGAAACATGGAACACATCGTGAACTCTTGACAATCCCTCAGGTAATTCCAACTTGTATGCTACTTCTCCCATGCGTTACAAAACCTTGTATGGCCCCACAAAACGTGGCGCTAACTTTCCTTTAACTCCAAAACGCTTAACTCCTCGAAGTGGAGATACTCGAAGATAAACTCTGTCCCTGACTTCATATTCTGTCCCCTTGTGTTTTGAATCTGCATAGCTCTTCTACCTTGACTGAGCTACCTTGAGCCTGTCGCGAATCAACTTTACTTTCTGTTCAGACTCCTTAATCAAATCTGGTCCAAACAACTGGCGGTCTCCAACCTCATCCCACAACAACGGGGTTCTGCAGCTCCTTCCGTACAAGGCTTCGAAAGGGGCCATCTTCAAACTGGATTGGTAACTATTGTTGTAAGAAAACTCTGTGTATGGCAAGTTGTCATCTCAACTTGATCCATAATCCAAAACACAAGCTCTAAGCATATCCTCCAAAATCTGATTGACTCTCTCGGTCTGTCCATCTGTCTGTGGGTGGAAAGCTGTGCTAAACTCCAGCCTGGTTCCCAATGTTTCGTGCAACTGCTTCCAGAACTTCGAGGTGAATTGGGTTCCTCTATCTGATACGATACTCCTCGGAACTCCATGCAAACATACAATCCTCGTCATGTATATCTTAGCCAATTTGGCACTGCTGTAGGTAGTCTTTACTGGGATGAAATGAGCTACCTTCGTCAAACGATCGACTACAACCCAAATTGAGTCATAGCCTGAACGAGTCCTGGGCAATCCCGTGATGAAATCCATGCCTAGTTTGTCCCACTTCCATTCGGGTATAGGCAATGGATGCAACAATCCTGCTGGCTTCTGATGTTCTGCCTTCACCCTCTGACATACATCACAAATTGCTACATACTCTGCAATATCCTTCTTCATCAATTCGGTCATAGGCTTGTCCGAGAAATCCAACTTCCTTCAACCAAAACTCACACTTGCTGAACTTGGCGTATAGCTGATGTTCTCTGAGCTTCTTGAGTACCAAACGCAAGTGTTCCTTGTGTTCCTCTTCATTCTTTGAGTACACCAAAATATCATCAATGAACACCACGACGAACTTATCCAAAAACTCCATAAACACCTTGTTCATCATGTTCATAAAATAGGTTGGGGCGTTAGTCAGACCAAATGACATAACGGTATACTCATACAACCCGTACCTGGTGGTAAAAGTTGTCTTCGGTATATCTTGCTCCCGAATCTTCAGCTGATGGTATCCTGATCGCAAATCGATCTCAGAAAACACCTTAGCTCCTTGCAACCGGTCAAACAGATCATTGATCATTGGTAGTGGGTACTTGTTCTTGATTGTTACTTCATTCAATTCGCGATAATCAACAACCATTCTTAATGATCCATCCTTCTTGTCCACTAGAAGTACTGGCGATCCCCAAGGCGAAGAACTTGGGCGAATAAAACCTTTATCCAACAACTCCTTAATCTGCTTCTTAATTTCCTCCAAATCTTGGGCTGGCATCCTATACGGTCTCTTGGATATAGGCCCAGTGTCTGGCAGTAGTTCAATTAAGAACTCAATGTCTCTATCTGGTGGCATGCCTGGCAACTCTTCTGGAAATACATCGGGGAAATCCCTTACCACTGGTACTTCCTCCTGCACAACTCCTGATAAGGAATTTACATGTGCTTTTCTCGGCTCATGCCGTGATACATACTTGATTCTTCTTCCTTCAGGGGTGGTAAGCAAAATTGACTTACTGGCGCAATCAATATTCCCTCCATACTTCGATAACCAATCCATGCCTAATATCACATACAAACCTTGCGATTCCAAAACTATTAGGTCCGAGGGAAATACATGGTGTCCAATCCTTAATGGCAGTCGATCACACCATATACTAGCCGTATACTCTGCTCCAGGTGAGGTTACTAGCATGGTGACCTAAGTGCTTGGGTCGGTAGTTTATATTTATCCACAAATCCCCTTGATATGTATGAATGCGATGCACTAGTATCGAAAAGAACAACTGCAGTAAATGTCTTAACCAAAAACTTACCTATTACTGCGTCTGGCTGAGCTTCAACCTCCTCCATGGTAACGTGGTTCACTTGCCCCCTGTTGAAAGGGTTCGGCTTCTTTCCTGAGCTTCCATTGCCATTTCCATTTTGGGCTTCTGGGCAATCATTTGCATAATGCCCAGTCTTACGGCACTTATAACAAGTGATATGGCTCAGGTCTGCCTTGGATGGTGTTGACGGGTTGGTGCGGCTTTGTCCATTGCTTCCTCCATTCCCGTTTCCATTCTTTGTGCCATTATGATTGTGCGAGCTGCCTCCTCCATGAGTATGCTGAAAGTTTCCTCCTGACTTTGGGGCAAAGCATGGCTTCTGCTGAGCTCCAGAATTGTACTTCCCCTGTGCATACTTCCTCTTACGATTATCAATCTGCTGCTGCTTCCCTTCAATCATAAGAGCATGATCTACTAACTCCTGGTAGTTATTGAAAGTGGATACCATCAACTGCATGCTCAGCTCATCATTCAGTCCTTCTAGAAACTTCTCCTGCTTAGCTGCATTCGTAGCAACGTCATCTGGGGCATAACGTGCTAGCTTACTAAAATCATCCACATACTGGCCAACTGTCCGTCCTCCTTGGCGTAAGTTGCGAAACTCACGCTTCTTCATGGCCATAGCTCCTGCTGAAACATGGGCAGTACGAAAAGCTTGCTGAAACTGATTCCATGTGACAGTGTCTACAGGGTAAGTGGCTGTAAAATTCTCCCACCATGCTGCTGCGGGTCCGTCAAGTTGATGTGCGGCAAACTTCACCTTTTCTCCATCTGTGCATCTTGCAGTGGTCAACTCCCTCCCTATCTTAGGGAGCCAATCATCTGCTACTATCGGCTCGGTGCTACTGGAAAACACCGGTGGATTCAACCTTAAGAAACGTGCCAGATGGTCAACAGGTGGTGGTGGTGGTGGGTTGTTGTTATTGTCTTGGTTCTGTACCAATGTTTGAATCAAGGTGTTCTGCTGCTGAATCAACTGGATGATCTCTGGCGGGAAAACAAACTCGGGGTCGCGTCTCGGAGGCATCTGAGGGTTTAAAGGGAGAGTTAAGAATAGAATGAGGTCTAGTGAGATAACACTACCCATATGCACATGAGACAAAACACACAATATCATTCCAATCAATTCAAACAAGGGCATACAACGGTCTAACTATCGTTACAAAAGTGCTTGGACTAAAACTAATTAAATGATGGAAAATTCTACTACTGTTATGGTGGTCAACTAGAAAAACTGCTCCGATGCAGATTCCATGATATCTGCTCCAGCTTCATCAACGTAGTCGTCATCGCTGTCGCCGGGATCCGAATCGGTGTCATCGATGATGATATAATTATCTGGACAAGTAGGTTCATCCTCCTCTCCTCTGGGTGCTGATCCTCCCATGAATACTCCAATCTTCTCCTGAAGGTCTCCGTTCTATCGTACTAGAGCAACGATTTCTTCCATATAGTCTTTACGTGTAGCCTTGAGTTCTTCTTCTAGCTCCTTGATCCTGGTCATAGCCTTCTGCAGCTCCTCCATATCCGCGCACATCTGATTCTCCTGGCATCGGATGTGTTGGTTTAGCTCCTGAATATAAGCTGCGATTGATCTATCCTTCCTGGTGGTGATCATCTCCCAATGCTCATCTCGGCCCCCACAAATCTGGTAGATAGTATTCTTGAGATTGTTGTGGTAAACTTCTCCAATTCGTCCCATGGCGATGTGAGCTGCCATGCTTTTTCCTAGGCTCCATGTTGGTACATCAAAGGTAAACTCTATTGGCTCCGTGACTAGTGCAAACGACCTTCCTGGAATGTAGACTTTAATCCTCCAGCGCTCCTCTTCGGGTAAAGTGGCGTTGAAAGTCCCGGTGAAGCTTGGTACTCCTATGTTCAAGTATCTAGTGGCTTCCTTCAAGTGATATCCAAAAGGTGAATTTTCATCTGGTTGTGCGAACTTGATCCTTGCATCCGCCATCCTAAAGAATAGAGAAGATGAGGAGTCAGAAATGAGAAGAAAGAGTAGTGATCTAGGGTTTAAGCTTAGTGGTCGTGTCCTACAGTCAGCGTGTGCTCTGATACCACCTTTGTAGCGACCATACCTCAAACAGTATGATCTCTGTGCTCAGTGTCATCCCTGGATCAGTAATGCTGACACCACACAGTACTTGGAGGATTTATAACAGAGTAGCAATCACACACTTATTACATCGAATGTCTCAAAAGAGAACTTATTGAAATAAATATGGCTTAAGGCCATCTAAAACGATAACAGCGGAAGGCTTGGAAGATAAGCGAGTCCATCAACTCCAACGGCATCACTGAGTATAGAACCACGACCTAAAGGCATCTTACTCGTCGTCTGAAAAGTCTGCAACATGAAACGTTGCAGCCCGAAAACGGGTCAGCACATGGAATATGTTGGCAATGTAACACATAGAGAGCAACAATGGAATAAGCTATACTACATGCATATTTGGCTGGTGGTAAAGCTCTATGGTTACAGTTTTGCATAAAGCCAATTTTTCCCTACTGCAAAGTAATAAATTTATTTAACTATCATGGTGGTTGTTAAACATTGAGAATGGTTGACAGCATTCTCAATCCCAATTAAAAAGTACTCATTTAAAAACCCAACAATATTAATTTAGAAGTAACATGATGAGATTCACATGATATCCAGGTACTAGATACTCAAGATGTCCATAACTGGGGACACGGCTAACCATGATTAGTTTATACACTCTGCAGAGGTTTGCGCACTTTTCCCCACATGACTCGATCGCCTCTGCTTGGTTTCTCGCACTACATGGTGTTTGAGAAATGGATGACCGAGATATAGTCTTTCAGAAGCACTTGCACCTTACATAGGGGTAGACCGTACCAACCTACATCCCCTACATCTGCTAGTCCACCCCGTAAGAGTTCGCACAACTTAGTCAACTATGCTAGAGCCCATAATAGCATGTGGCTGCACACGGAAGTTTCTAGTTTGAATAATCTCATGATCCCTTTGAGCCTGGGTGGCAGTCCGAAGAAATACAAGCAAGTCCTGATAGAAACCAGGTGCCTCAATCCACCCAGATGTGTGTTTAAGTTGCCACCTTAAATAAACCATTAATTAACAATCTCACATCTGTCATGGAAATTCACTCACCCAATCCACGTCTACTAGCATAGCATGGCATAATAAGCAAACGTAGAAGTAACTCCCAAAGGTTTGATAATAAAACAGGTAATAGGTACTACCTCATCTACTTCCCATCCCACAATTTAATTAGATCGTAATCACGCAATGTTTGAGGATAGATCTAATGCATAAAAATTGGGTATGAGAAGAATATGATCAAAGTGTTACTTGCCTTGCTGATGATCCGCGAAACCTAGAGACTCGAAGTAACAGGCGGCGCACTTTGGGTATTCTATCGCAGACAAACAAACAAGCATACAATAAGTACTCATCTAATGCACAGGTAAAACTCGAATAAAAGATCTAACCAGAATGTCCAACTTAAGAACTCCGGTTTGCCAAAAGAAACAAATCAAACAAAGCAATGAAAGTCAAATGGCGAAAGAAAACAGCTTCGTTTCACTAATCTGGATCTAAGTCAAATTTTACAGAAGCAAAAAACTTGTTTAAGTAGATTATTCGGAAAGAGGGTTTCAAGACGAAACTCCAGGCGCTTGAATCGCCTGATTCCGATAAACGAGCGAAAAGTTATACTAAAACGAAAATCGGATCAGGAATCGCGATCAGAAAAATCACGGGTTAAATCCGAGAAAAAGAAAAACGATGAACGGGTTAACGAACGAACGTTCGTTAGCTAAACTAATCTGACGAACACGTTCGTTAAAACGAACAAACGAGCGAACGCTCGCTAATTAAACTAAACCGAAAATAAAACCGATCTAACGGAAAAAAAACTAAAACTAAAAAACGAAAATAAACCGACGGAGAACCGCTCGGTTTTCTAAAAAACGGCACAGAAAACAAGGCGGCGGCGAACCTCAGCGAGCATGCGGCGGCGGGGTCGGCGGGGTCCGGTGACGGCGGCTAGCGGCGGAGGCGGCGGCGGCGGAGGCGGCGGCGGCGGATCTGGTGGCGGCGCGGCTAGGGTTAGGGTTTGGCGGTGTGGGCCGGCGGCGGCTGGGCCTCGAGCGCCGGGGCGGCTATATATAGTGCACCCCGAGCGGAGTCCCGCTCAGGCACGGCCCGTAGGTCGGTTACGCGTTTGTTTTAAATAATACCATGCAGAAGAAAAATAAAAAGAAATACTAAACGAACTCTAAAAATCCCGAAATAAATTTTCCCCGGCTTCTAAAATCAAGCCGGACAAAATGAACATTTATTTGGGGCCTAAATGCAATTTAGTAAAACGCGCATTTTTCCTAAATCCAAATAAAAAGCGAAAAACTCCAGAATAAATCTTATTTGATTTTTTTATTAAATCTTCATTATTTCTTTATTTTGGGAAAGTCATTTTATTCCCTCTCTGAGATTCTGGTAGTAGAAATAATTGAAGATAAAATAAATAAAATCAAATGATCCTATTTTCAAAATTTGAGTAAAACTCAAATATGAAAATAACGAAATCCCCAACTCTCTCCATGGGTCCTTGAGTTGTGTAGAATATCTAGGACCGAGCCAACAATGCAACAAAATATGATATGCAATGATGATCTATGTATAACATTCCAAATTGAAAATTTGGGATGTTACACTGTTGATAAAAAGAGAAGCCATGATATGAGAGGAATTAAGGAGACACAAAAGCTGAAGCTTGGGGATGCCCAAGGCACCCCAAGATAATATTTCAATAAGTCTCAAGCATCTAAGCTTGGGGATGCCCCGGTAGGCATCCCACCTTTCTTCTTCAACAACTATCGGTTAGTATCGGTTGAGCCTAAGTTTTTGCTTCTTCACATGAGTTGTGCTATCCTTGCAATGTAGTTTTCTTTAGCCTTGCTTGCTGTTTGAATAAAGTACCAAGATCTGAAATTTTTAAATGGGAGGGTCTTCACATAGTTGCATAATTATTCGACTACTCATTGATCTTCACTTATATCTTTCGGAGTAGTTTTTGTTATTGCTGTAGTACTTCACTTATATCTTTTAGAGCATGGTGGTAGTTTTATTTCGAATAAATAGATGATCTCTCATGCTTCACTTAGATTATTTTGAGAGTCGTTAATAGCATGGTAATTTGCTTAATATTAATATACTTGGTATTCAAGATATGTGAAACTTTCTTATGAGTGTGTTGAATACTAAGAAAAGTTTGATGCTTGATAACTGTTTTGAGATATGGAGGTAGTGATATTAAAGTCATGCTAGTTGGGTGATTATGAATTCAAAGAATGCTTGTGTTGAAGTTAGCAAGTCCCGTAGCATGCACGTATGGTTTAAGTTGTGTAACAAATTTGAAACATGAAGTGTACCTGGCTTGTGCATCATTATGAGTGGCGGTCGAGGACGGGCGATGGTCTTTTCCTACCAATCTATCCCCCTAGGAGCATGAGCGTAGTACTTGATTTTTGATGACTTCTAATTTTTTGCAATAAGTATATGAGTTCTTTTGACTAATGTTGAGTCCATGGATTATACGCACTTTTACCTTTCCGCCATTGCTAGCCTCTTCGGTACCGTGCATTGCCCTTTCTCACCTTGAGAGTTGGTGCAAACTTCGCCGATGCATCCAAACCCCGTGATACGATACGCTCTATCACACATAAACCTCATTATATCTTCCTCAAAAAAGCCACCATACCTACCTATCATGGCATTTCCATAGCCATTCCGAGATATATTGCCATGCAACTTCCATCATCATATTCATGACATACATTACTTTTGTCATATTGCCATTGCATGATCATGTAGTTGACATCGTATTTGTGCCAAAGCCACCATATATTATTTTTCATACATGTCACTCTTGATTCATTGCACCATCCCGGTACACCTCCGGAGGCATTCATATAGAGTCATATCTTGTTCTAAGTTTCGAGTTGTAATCCTTATGTTGTAATCAATAGAAGTGTGATAATCATCATTATTAGAGCATTGCCCAAAAAAAGGCAACAAAAAAAAGAAAGGCCCAAAAAAAGAGAAAATAAATAAAAAGGGCAATGCTACTATCTATTTTTCCACACTTGTGCTTCAAAGTAGCACCGTGTTCTTCATGTAGTGAGTCTCATATACTATGCTTCAAAGTAGCACCTTGTTCTTCATGTAGTGAGTCTCATAAGTTGTCTTTTTATACTAGTGGGAATTTTTTTCATTATAGAACTTGTCTTGTATATTCCTACGATGGGCTTCCTCAAATGCCCTAGGTCTTCCTGAGCAAGCGAGTTGGATGCACACCCACTAGTTTTCTTTTGTTGAGCATTCATAGCTCTAGTGCATCCGTTGCATGGCAATCCCTACTCCTCATGTTGACATCAATTAATGGGCATCTCCATGGCCCGTTGATTATCCTCGTCAATGTGAGACTTTCTTCTTTTTTGTCTTCTCCACACAATCCCCATCATCATATTCTATTCCACCCATAGTGCTATATCCATGGCTCACGCTCATGTATTGCGTGAAGGTTGAAAAAGTTTGAGATTATTTAAGTATGAAACAATTGCTTGGCTTGTCATTGGGGGTATAGAAGTTGGGAACATCTTTGTGTGACGTAAATGAAGCATAGCCTAACTATATGATTTTGTAGGGATGAACTTTCTTTTGCCATGCTATTTTGAGAAGACATGATTGCTTTGATTAGTATGCTTGAAGTATTATTATTTTTATGTCAATATGAACTTTTGTCTTGAATCTTTCGGATCTGAATATTCATGCCACAATTAAGAAGATTTACATTGAAATTATGCCAAAGTATCACTCCGCATCAAAAATTCTCTTTTTATCATTTACCTACTCGAGGACGAGCAGGAATTAAGCTTGGGGATGCTTGATACGCCTCCAACATATCTATAATTTTTGATTGCTCCATGCTACTTTATCTACTGTTTTAGGCAATATTGGGCTTTATTATCCACTTTTATATTATTTTTGGGGCTAACCTATTAACTGGAGGCCCAGCCCAGATTTGTTGTTTCATGCCTATTTCAGTGTTTCGAGGAAAAGGAATATCAGACGGAGTCAAAACGGAACGAAATCAACGGGAGAAGTTATTTTTGGAAGGAAACCCACCTGATGGACTTGGACTCCACGTCAGAAGATACGGGAGGTGCTCACGAGGGTGGGGGAGCGCCCAACCCCCTAGGGCGCACCCCCTGCCTCATGGGGCCCCCGTAGCTCCACCGACGTACTCCTTTCACCCATATATACCTACGTATCGTAAAACTTCCAAAACAGAAGATAGATCGGGAGTTCCGCCGCCACAAGCTTCTGTAGCCACCAAAAACCTCTCGGGAGCCCGTTTCGGCACCCTGCAGGAGGGGGAACCCATCACCGGTGGCCATCTTCATCATCCCGGCACTATCCATGACGAGGAGGGAGTAGTTCACCCTCGGGGCTGAGGGTATGTACCAGTAGATATGTGTTTTATCTCTCTCTCTCGTGTTCTCTCTCGTGTTCCCTCTATGGCATAATCTTGATGTATCCCGAGCTTTGCATTGTAGTTGGATCTTATGATGTTTCTCCCCCTCTACTCTCTTGTGATGAATTGAGTTTCCCCTTTGAAGTTATCTTATCGGATTGAGTCTTTTATGAGAACACTTGTTGTATGTCTTGCTAGGATTATCTGTGGTGACAATGGGATATCATGTGCCACTTGATGTATGTTTTGGTGATCAACTTGCGGGTTTCGTGACATTGGTAACCTATGCATAGGGGTTAGCACACGTTCTTGACTCTCCGATAGAAACTTTGGGGCACTCTTTGAAGTACTTTGTGTTGGTTGGATGAATCTGAGATTGTGTGATGCATATCGTATAATCATGCCCACGGATACTTGAGGTGACAATGGAGTATCTAGGTGACATTAGGGTTTTGGTTGATTTGTATCTTAAGGTGTTATTCTAGTACGAACTCTTTTATAGATTGATCCGAAAGAATAACTTTGAGGTGGTTTCGTACCCAACCATAATCTCTACGTTCGTTCTCCGCTATTAGTGGCTTCGGAGTGACTCTTTGTTGCATGTTGAGGGCTTGTTATATGATCTATCTATGTTATTATTGTTGACAGAACTTGCACTAGTGAAAGTATGAACCCTAGGCCTTGTTTCCTATCATTGCAATACCGTTTACGCTCACTTTTATCATTAGTTAGCTTGCTGTTTTTATTATTTCAGATTACAAAAACCTATATCTACTATCTATTTTGCACTTGTTTTGCCATCTCTTCGCCGAACTAGTGCACCTATACAATTTACCATTGTATTGGGTGTGTTGGGGACAGAAGACTTTTTGTTATTTGGTTGCAGGGTTGTTTGAGAGAGACCATCTTCATCCTACGCCTCCTACGGATTGATAAACCTTACGTCATCCACTTGAGGGAAATTTGCTACTGTCCTACAAACCTGTGCACTTGCAGGCCCAACAACGTCTACAAGAAGAAGGTTGTGTAGTAGACATCAGTCATCCACTTGAAGGAAATTTGCTACTGTCCTACAAACCTCTGCACTTGGAGGCCCAACAACGTCTACAAGAAGAAGGTTGTGTAGTAGACATCACCCGTCGATGCAGATAGAACCATGGTTGTACTGGCCCACAAACTATCCCCACCACACATAATCGAGACTCTTCCAGATTGCACACTTACACCGTTGGGCAGAGAACCAACTACAACCCATCTAACCACAACCACAGTGGATAGTAACCCACTTTTAGTTGACAAAGCACCATGTCCACCACAGAGTACCCCCACACGAGCAGTTTGTAAAGCAACTTCAGTGCCCAAAGCACGAAGACAACCACAGCTAACCCAAACTCCACGTTTAAAGCAGAAGAGCAACTGTTCTCAGGTCAGATTCCATAGCTATGGTCCATACTCCTTTGCTGTTGCATCACTATATTTACTCATACCAACTACTTTCGGATTTGAAGGATCCAATTGAAACTCCAATGGCGCAACAGGTATGTTTTTAAACCTATTTCTTTAACTGAATTGTTGTTCTAACTTCTTACTCTATGTTGATTTCAGTTTCAGTTGTATAAACAGTTATGTTCTCATGTGATGCACATTACAAGTGTTGCCAACGTTGTGTAGTTTCTCACACTTATATTATGTCTATGCTGTTGTGTCTTAAAAATATATGAGTTGAACTATGTCTCTATCTTGATTAGGCAACATAAACTAGAATGATATGGACAATACAGTGACCATAGTACATACATATATGTTTGTTTCATGTTCTTATCTTGTCCACCTTACTACTGAACCGGTTTACTAAAATGACTTTCGTATACTACATGCTAAACATGTGATGTGTCTGCTTGTTTCTCTTGTAGTATGCAAACAAAATATTAGAGAAGAGCACCCCACTGTGCAATGGTAGAAAAAGTAATCCATATAAGGTTCAAGATAGTGAGACAACCCTCTTGGTCTCCAAGAAAGGTGATAAAAACGATCTTGTAGACAATGAGAAAACCCCACAGTCCTGCATTGATGTAGTGTTCGAGTTATTGGCCAGTACCGCTGGCACAAGCTCTTCAAACTCGCCGCCTGAATCACTTCGGCTTCTTCAGTCTCAGCTTCAAGCTGTGCTATGGCAAGAAGCCGAAGGACTGAGAAAGTCCCTGCAGAATTTAGATGCATACTTTCTTGTGCAACAGCAGGCGCTGGAGGATTTAAGCGCCAAACAAGAGAAAGTTAATAAGCTTGCTAAGCATCTTGCCAGCATTATGGGTACCTAGGATATTGTTTCTTGAGCTCTTATGAAGTGGTTTCAGTTCTGGACTTGTTTTTCTGCGGCGTTTATATGCTGCTTTGTTCCCTATATTTACACTGGTGGCAAACTTTGATGTCCAGTGGATGTAATATGTGTAATAGCCGTGATAGCCTAGCGTAATTTGCTTGCTTATTTATTTCCTTGTTGTCTTATTTATTTGTTTGCTTGTAGTCAGTACAGTTCTTTTTCTGTGGTTTGCTAGTGGTCGCAATAACCTATTTTTTTAAAACTAGGCCACAATAACCATGGGCTACATATTTACTGTAGTGACACTGGGCCTCCTATGGGCCGTAGAAACTATGGGCCTTCTATGGGCCGTAGAAACAATGGGCCTTCTACGGGCCGTAGACACAATGGGCCTTCTATGGGTCGTATCATCAATGGGCCTTTTTGGGCCGTATGATCGATTGGCCAAGCATGGGTCAATAACAGACCACATTATGGTCGTAAACAGGCTAGAGTTGGAATCGTTCGTTCATGGGCCGACCATAACGGGTCGTCGTTAATAGGCCATATTTGATGACGCTATGAAAACGGCCCAACGTATTAACGGGCCACTTACGGGCCGACTGTACCAACGGGCTGAATTTGGCCCACAAGCAGAAAATGACAGTAACGGGCCATAAGTAACCGAATGCTGGAAATGAGCCCAAGAATAAATGGGCCCTGAGAAGGTCGAAAGATAACATGGGATAGAAACGGTCCAATGGAATAATGGGCCGCTAATGGGTATAAAGTGATACATTGTTCATTACAGGCCAGTTTCACCACGGGCCGTTAATGGGCCAAGAGTTACAAAGGGCCTCATATGGGCCGAAAGATATCATGGGCCATACATGGGCCGGAATCATATTGGATGGCCTAGATGACGCTACTGGGCCTAATTCGGATAGGCCGTAATGGGCCCTGGGTTAGCGGGCTGTAAATAGACTATATGCGAATAGGCCGTTAACAGGCTTTCCATGGTCCAGCCGCCACCTTTTGACAAAGTAAAACGGGTCGGCCTTTTCATAGGAATGGGCCTCTGTTGGGCCGTGCCACGAGTCGACGTATCATAGGCTCCTTGGGTCCACTGAGTGGATGACATATGTCCCAACGGTGAGCCGACACGTGTTTCCTCCAGCCAATGATGATTTTATACGTGGAAAATCCCCATTAGTCGAGGCTTTTAACGGGTTATTGGATCCAAAACCTGACCCGATAGCTTAATGGCGTTCCGTTAGGGTGGATGCCACATGTCGGTCACCCTTGACGAAAGCACTTCTATGACGCGCGATTTATCGTCATGAAAGTGGACACTTCCATGATGATAATTTTGGTAATGTCATGGAACACTTCTATGATAGCACAGGTATGACTATCTTGATTCTGTCATAAAATCATCATGGATATACACGCATGACAGAAAACATGACCTACTGTGACAAACACGTGTCATCACAGAAGTGTATTTTTTTTGTAGTGCCAGAAGGGTTCCGGAGTGTATCGGTACATACCGGAGTATGGGAGGTGAGGGAGTCCTGGATTAGGGGGTATCCGGACAGCCGGACTATATACTTCGTCCGGACTATTGGAGCGTGAAGACACAAGACTCAAGACTCCGTCCCGTGTCCGGATGGGACTCTCCTTTGCGTGGAAGACAAGCTTGGCGATCCGGATATTATATTTCCTTCCTTGTAACCGACTCCATGTAAACCATATCCCTCTCCGGTGTCTATATAAACCGGAGAGGTTGGTCCTTAGAGGGAAGATCATAATCATAATCATCATAGGCTAGCTTCTAGGGTTTAGCCTCTACGATCTCGTGGTAGATCAACTCTTGTACTACTCATATCATCAATATCAGTCAAGCAGGAAGTAGGGTTTTACCTCCATCGAGAGGGCCCGAACCTGGGTAAACATTGTGTCCCTTGCCTCCTGTTACCACCGGCCTAAGACGCACAGATCGGGACCCCCTACCCGAGATCCGCCGGTTTTGACACCGACATTGGTGCTTTCATTGAGAGTTCCTCTATGTCGTCGCTGCAAGGCCTGATGGCTCCTTCAAGCATCAATAACAACGTGGTCCAGGGTGAGACTTTTCTCCCCACACAGATCTTCGTGTTCAGCGGCTTCGCACTACAGGCCAATTCGCTTGGCCATCTATAGCAGATCGACAGCTACGCCCCTGGCCACCAGGTCAGGTTCGGAAACCTGAACTACACGGCCGATATCCGCGGAGACTTGATCTCCGACGGGTTCGGGCCTACACCAGGAGCGCCGGACAATCATGATGAGCACGGCTTAGACCTGTTGTCGGATAATGCTTGGGATACCGCCCCTGCAAGAGCCCCGGGCCTAAATCCGGAGCAGATTGCGCCGCCCAAGGACGGGTGGATGGACCCCGCTGTGCAAGCCACACGCCCATCGGTGGTAGAGCCGAACACAGGCCTCACCCCCAAAGAAGCCTGTGACACCGGACCCCCGGACTCGTATCCGGCTGTAGGTTCCAGTCCGCGCGCTCCCGAGCCCGCCGAACCCGGTTGGGCTCCGGTAATGGAGTTCACCGCTGCGGATATCTTCCAGCACCCGCCCTTTGGCGACGTGCTGAACTCTTGAAAGTCTCTCTCTTTGTCAGGAGACTCTCGGCCGAACTGTGTCCGGCTCGAGTGGGAAGCGGGCGATGAAGGAATTCGTTGCCCACCCACCACCCACTTCATAGCCACCGTCGATGACTTAACCAATGTGCTTGACTATGACTCTTAAGACATCGACGGTATGGACGGCGATGCAGGAGAAGAACAGGAACCACCGCTCACGGGGCGGTCGACGGCCACCTCCTCATACGATATATATATGGTGGACACTCCGAAGAAAGCCAATGGCGACGAGGCAATGGAGGATAACCCCTCAGGGAGGAAAGCTAAGCATGGGCATCGTCAACGCCGCTCCAAGCCCCGCCACAACAATACCTACACAGGAGACGAAACCAAACCGGATAGTGCCAAAGATGAATACAACCCCGAGCAGCCTGCCTTCAAGCAGGCCGGACTGGCCACAGTCGAATACTTGGAAAGGAACAACTATATGCCCCCCTCCGAAGACGAGCTAAGCCTTGGGAATGACGAATTCAGCGTGCCTAAGGATCCAGTGGAACAAGTTCGCTTCAAGCGACGGCTCATGGCCACGGCGAGGAGCCTGCAAAGGAAGCAATAGCAACTTAAAGCTGACCAAGATTTGCTCGTGGACAGGTGGACCAAGGTCCTGGCCCCCGAAGAATACGGACTCGACCGCCCCGACAAAGGGCACACACGGCATAATTTGCTACCTCAACCTAAGCAAGAGAACCCAAGGCACATACCCCGACGTCAACACACCACCACGGTCCAAGACAATACGAAGGATACACGAAGCGGCATGCTCAAGCCTTGGCGCAATTGTCATAAACGTCAAGTCAGGGAAGTTGGTGCCAAATCCCGCAACTCCCAGTCCGGTCAGCGGACAAAGAACAGCTCAAGCCTATCCAGCCCGAGCAACATACTCGATCAACCATGTGAAATTCATGGTACTCCTAGAGGACGGCCAAGCATACCAATAGAGAATGCCGGATCCTCAAAACAAAGCGGCCGGTCGTGTGCCGGAAACAATGAGGGGAGGATTTCAACAACGGCGGAGTCATAAGAAGATCCTCCACAGCACAAAAGTACGGCCGATCTTCCCCGATCACATCGACCGTCCGGACAACATCAACCACAGCAATTTAATTGCACTACCTCTAGACCCAGTAGTCTGGGGGCTCCACCTCACATAAGCCCCCACGGGTATGAAACCATAAATAACATCTTCTAAATGATGACAGGTGCAAAGGCCAAGTTTTATTGGCCCACCACTCTAACAGTTGTCTTCGGATCACCAAACAAATACCACGCCAAAGAATAAATCTTCGGCACTTTCCCCTCATACAGTAATTACCATATGTTAACGGGACGAACCATGTTGACTAGATTCCACGTGGTAAACCATTAGGCCAGCCCCGTGTGATATAGTCACATCTACGGGCAAGGCCGAACCCCACCCTTAGAGAGGAAATCATACCGCTGCCGGAGTAGCGAGACGTGCCTGCCTATCGAATTTTGATATGGCAGCCAACTATCCGGACACCAACTGAGGAGTCCGCACTATTTTACGGAATAACGGCTGGGTTAGCTAGGCTCCGATCAGGAACCCTCGGTCCAACCACAAGAGGACGTTCAGCCGCCCTCAAGTATTGGCCTTTACAAACTAACCTTGATGCAGAACAGGATTGGCGACGTGGAATCAGCCCAAACACACAAGGGCAGGAACACACAAGCGACCCCCCCCCCCAAAAAAAGGCAGTCCGGATTCACTTCAGATCCACTCACATCCGCCTCCAGTCCGGCCATGACAAGTTTCGCCAAAAAACACCTCTTTTCATAATCATAAATCATACTCATATGCATAGACATATCATCCTACTACAGTGCGTAGATTAAAATAACACTTACCGGCTGTCATAGACGCCACTTTCTCCCTAAACGGCACCCGTACGTCGTATTAGGCCCCACTATGCCAGGGGCTTCAGAATACTCATAATACGACAAAGTCCAGCCACCCTCCCGGTCGCTCAGCACCCCGAACTTATAGCACTACCAGTGGACCCGTTGCGCCAAATGGCGCAGAGACCTGCTGATTACATGTTAGCGATGAAAAGAAATTCATGGTTTAGTTAATTTTGTTACGGGCAAGCACATATGGCAACAGATTTAATCTTTCTTAGTTGAGGAAAGCGGGGGCTTGCTGTCTACAATAGATGTATATACACATTTAAATTTGGTAGCATAGAGTTCTATTTGGAACATAGATGTATATATATATATATGTTGTGAATTACATGTTAATGTTCACATCTATTTGTGAAGTGTTGTGAATCAATATAGAAATATTCTCGATCATTTGCAAAATGATAAAATCAATGCTTAGAAACATTAAACTTTTCAAATCATGTTTTTTTCGTTTAATTTAGGAGAATATGATGTTGACTTAAGAGTTGCTAGCGAAAAAGTACTTAGGAATGAGTCAGCAATTAATAGATCCAATACACTCAAGTGACACAATAATGCTTACTTAAGATAATGATAGCATAAATCACTGTGCCCAGTTCTTAATAAGAGTGGTCAATTACATCATATAGTAATTTGGATATAATAGAAGAGGTAGAATACGATAATACATACGGAAGTCGACAAGACTAATTTAACAAAAAGCGTCTTTCCTTGTAAACAAAAGATGGTTGAAAGTTTTTTATCTTGTTCATGAGCCCTTTCTTCACTGGTCACTGGCGTGGGTGTAATCCATGCTTTCGTGAAACAATGCTCTCCTTTGTACATGTAACATAAGAACTATCTGCTAAAAAGACAAAAGATTAATGCATTTTCCTGACTACATGTGTTAAACCATCAAAGTAAACAATTCTGGATTTGTATGGGTACAAGCATAGAAGAAATAAAACTCCACATTCATCATGGCTTAGTTGCATTGTTGCATACTATTGCATTAATAACCATATACACAGCTTCACCCACCAAAAAAATATACACAGTTCTTATCCCATTCACGTATTTTCTTAAGAGCCACATCGTAATTCAATCACATTTTTATTTCCTGCTTCGAATCATGCTACTATAAATAACAAAGGGGACATCTCCTAGCAAGAATATCAATACATGTATAGAAATTAAAGTAACAAATGTAGATATGGCCATGGACAAATCAGTGACATATCTTCATCCCGGAGTGCACTCTATGTATAGCCATATACGCATTTTCATTTCTAGGGTACATCATAGATATATGAAAATAAATTGTAATGCATATTTTGTTGGCATCACATACTTGTACACGATACTCAGCCTTTGGTAATTCTAAATCTCTTACCATAGCATCTAGTATAATTCTACAAGGAACTTCGAGTACTGCTAGAGCACTCTATGGTTTTCAATGACACGATATAATAGTTTCATTTAGTTTCTAATAGCACAGAAGCACTATCGACCAACTAGAAGCATATTGCACATTGCACTAATCTTGCATAGCTAAGCAGGAAGAAAACAACAGAAATCAAGACTGGAGGGGGGAGAAAGATTGGACGAAGAGGCCATACCTATGATGATTCATCTACTCCATATGGAAGCCATCATCGTACGCCACCGCTTCCATGAGCCACCGGGCAAAGAGGAGGCGTGCGTATGTGGGCCAGCCAGATCCGGTTGATGCTTCCATGGAGGCTCGAATTATCACACACTGCTGAGTTTAATATAAGAAAAAAACTTATAAGCTAAATAGGTGTAATGCTCCCTGAAATAAGATATGTAGCTACATACTATCTGCAGACGACTACCTTGATTCCTGAATCACATTAATCAAGATGATAGTGGCAGCAGGAAACTACTAATGTTAATCACTTGAAGATAGGACAGAACAATAATTTATCTCTTGGAAAGTTTGAAAAATACAGTATGCCAAGATCATGTACCTCGATCAAGGGCTCTGATATGGAAACATTAAGCTGCTTGCTTGAATTTAGCAACACAGAGTACTGGGAGATACATCCAGTGCATGATCAGCACATTTCAAAGTATATTTAACTGAATATATGAGGGCTCTATGAAAGGCTCCCACATAACCTACACACATATAAATTGTTATTCCTTTACCATAAAAAAACATGATACATCGGACAGCAAGGAATCATAACTTTACCTTGTCGATGTTGCTGTAATTTATCAGAAAGTCAACAAAAGCATAAACTTCAATCTCAACACCCATTTGACAAAATTGCAGTGACGAGTTCTTCACCAAGATCTCTATAACAGGCCTATGACTGCTCCACTATCAAGAAAGCATTACCAAAAACCAGAATTAGCCAAATGTTGAAGCTGAAAAAGAGGATACGCCAATCAATATATTTGAGTACCAAAAAAAGGAAATGTAGACATAAAACAACTGTTGTCTGATCAATTAAAAAATGGATGATTTTTTTGTTAGGTACAAAGTAAACTTCAAAGTCATCTTACAGATTTAGTTGCAAGGTTGACCAAGCAAAGCGAATGATCCATTACTGCTGAAGGTACATAATAGTGTTTGGATGGCACCAGCTAATGTTTCATTCTGTGATATTTTTTACATTATTCAGCTCGCTTCAATACTCCATAGTGCTCCTTTCTTAAAAGCAATATATCTTCATTTCAACATTACCATAGAAAATATCCTATCAAAATATGCTCGGCACATATCAAAAACCACACATATATCTTTATTTGATCATGGAAAAAGATGAAACACACATGAGCATGTAGATGTGAACATATCAAATACTTGTTTTCATGAATATCTTGAAGTATCACAGTCCTATACTTTTTTTTGCTGGAAATCAGTCCTATACTCAAAGGCTGATCTACAAATAAGTAAATAAATTATTTCTTTCTTATACATCATATCAATGTACAGAATCCCAGCCTGCAAATAAAAATTCTCAGATATGTGCATTGATCTTTTTTGCTGTTATTATCCTGGCCTCTATCTCATCTTTTACTGTTAGTTTATACTTCAAAGTAAAATACACGACATTGATCTTCATATATATACATGTCAATAATTATTTTTGGTCGAAAGTAGCATAATCTAAATGGTTGTTGGGTTATTCCGCTGGATTAGTATAATTTAGGTGATGACATACAGTCAAATATCATAAACTATGTACTGTCATATTCACATTTATATTTTTCTAATGCCGACTACAAAAAACAAATTGTAACTCGCTAGTCTAAGCGATGTTGGTTCTTCTGTAAACATCTCTACCTTTTACATGGTTGTCCTTCATCTGTCCCGATTAAAACTGAACAAGATTGCTCTCTCCTCGTCATACTGAAGCTCGTCCATTCATTTTCGTCCAAGCTAAAGATAACCTGCAAATAAGAAACAACAGACAACTACAGAATCTGTTAGAGCCCAAATTAGTTAATCAAATTTTAAAAGATCGACAACTACCAATGTGACACTAATTTACTGTCAGGCAGGTTACATTCAACGAGAATGAATCTAGCCTTTAGTTGCTGGCCACATGGGGGTCACTGGCCTCATGGGGCACAACTTTTGCGATTCCTGTGCTTAAACCCTGTCTGCAACCAGCAGCCATAGCCTGGAGGATCATGACTCGTCTCCGCCTTTTTGGCCTACGCATGTCGAGGGTGGAGAAGACTGAGAAGCAAGTGATATTAAATCCCGCTGTCCATGAAGCATATAAACATACACATCACAATGGGTAGGGATAATGAATAGAAAACTACAAAAGCTAAAACAAATTGTAGAATTTCATATGGGATACCACAAGCATCAAACTGCAAATAGCAAGAAACCAAAGCAGAACCCCGCCTCCTAAAGAAGAGCTTCAATAAACTTAAATTGTCATCCTATCAACTAACCTACACAGATGAGAACCTTCCGAAATGTCAGCCTCTCAGCCAAGATACTGATGATATTCAGACCTTCACCAAAAGGAAGTAACTTCATCAGTCGTGACCTATGACACATATATTTCAAAATCAAAACCAAAAGAAGTAACTTCATGAGTTGTGACCTATGAGCAAGTATATATCTGAATAGCAGGTGAAAAGAAATCAATCTCTGAAGGTTCTTGCCATATGTATGCCGGCTAGACATCTTTGCTTCAAGCAAATCTTTTAGTGCTTTTATGTTTATGCATCTCAAATTCTTTCCATTTGCATCCCTTCTTCTGCTAGTTAATACAAACACCTAACTAAAATACATTTGGAAAGGTCTAGAGAGATCTCAGGAGAAATTCAATGATATTAGCCAAAAGTTATGCATAGAGGAGGCACCTATTTGTCACATGCAATTCTTATTACATCCAGTCCTTCATCCAGCGTAGCAAGATGGATCCATATCCATAATTGGCGTTGTAATGAACTGCGGTTTCTTTCAGAAACTTAGTCTGAGAATTGGACAAATATGCTTGTGTACAACAGAAAGAGTGAGCGTGAGTGGTATCGAGTTACCACGGCCTCCAAAACTGGTATAACAACGGAAACAGGCATACACATCCTGCTCACACGCATACACGAAATATAAGCAGCACGAGAAAGAACAACACACAACGCCCGACCATATCCGGAATATTTAAACGATCAGCACGACATACATATATTTAAAAGATCACCAAGGCAGACATGACACAGAAGATACTGAAAGTATAACACACACATGTAGTAGAAAGGAAAGAAGAAAACCTTGATGAGTCGAACGACGCAGCGACAGAAGAGATCGTACAACCTGCGAAATACACAAAAAAACAACCGGTCAGAGCAGAACGACACATAGGCATGCAATGAACACTCGCCGATCACAAAAGCAACAGAACGGCCTATTTACTCGAGGCAGCAAGCATAAGCACGTTGGTTAAGCAGCGGGACGGACGAGAAGAAGAAGCGCCAGCGACAGGAGAAGTAGGCTGAATCGTAGAACAAGCGTCAACACACACGCATTTCATCAAACATTCTATAGGCAAGCAAAAGAGGAGTGGACTAACCTCTTTTTTTTTTTTGAAAGGAAATGCAGAAACCGCATTACTACGTGGACGAAGCTGACTCGCTCGCCACTAAAGCTTTTACATCAGCAGTTACATTGTCTGCATTTAGCTCATCATACAGGTTCATAGAACATCCTTTGTGTGCAAGTACATGAGCTAAATTATTACAATTCCTACTAGCAAAGCTAAATGTGGTCTGATAAAAGTTTTTGCTCAGGAAATCCTTGAGCTCCGCTAGCACTCTGTAGACAATCGATCGGTCTTGTTCTTCCTGCTCTGCCCCTTGTTTTAAAAGCATGGAATCAGTTTCAAAGTAGAGGGCAGTGATTCCCTTGGATGCAGCCAGCTTTGCACCATAAAGAGCAGCCAACGCTTCTGCATGAAGAGGATTTGCAAGGTTCTCCAATCTTCCTGCTCCACATGCTTGGACTACTCCATTATGATCCCGAATAACAGCCCCCCAGCAGAGTGGACTAACCTCAATGAGAAGGAGAGACGGACCTAGGGCTCGACGCAAGCGACAACAGGAAACTGTACCAAACTGCGCATGAACGAAACAAAGGTAAACATGCGAAATTAGCAGGACGAATCCAAAACAGCGGCGAAGAACATCCGAACCAGAGAAGGACGAACCTCAACCAGCGGCAACCATCGAGCAGAGGAGGCCCATCAGAACAGAGCATGGGGCTGCCGCATCTCGGCCACCATGCGACATGCCGAGGAAAAATATCCCGGTCCATCTCTCCTTTCCCGTCACAGTTTCATTCATCTTTGACTAACATGATTAGCACATCAACCGAGAAAATAAGAGGAACGATGAACATCACATGGAAAAAACAAGAATGATAAACATCACCTGAATAGGAGACGGGGTAGATTGATTGGGCTATTTGTCCTCGGCTGCCAGTGGCGTGGTCGGAGGGCGATTCTTCTCCCAGCCGGCAGCGGCGGCCCGGAGATCTTTGTCGACCACGCGCACGGCACGGAACAGCTTGTCGTGACGGGAGGCGGCGCGGCCGTGGCGGCCGCCTGGACGAGGCCCTTGGCTCAGTCGCGGGAATCGCTGAAGGCGTCGAGGCAGCGGTGGAGGTCCATGAGCGCGCGGAACATCTCGTTGTGGCGGGAGGCGGCGGGGCCGAGGCCGGCGGCGGCCACCTGGACGAGGCCGTCGGCTCGGTCGCAGGACTCGCTGAAGCGTCGACGCAGTGGTGGAAGTCTGTGAGAGCCACCGTGCACCCGGGCTCGCGGACGGCGGCGACCGCGTAGTCGACCAGGGCGTCATAGGCGCCAGTCCATCTCTCTGTCTAAGTGCAGATGGAGGTGAGGCACGCACGATGCATCGGGTAGCTGCAGTCCATCTTCTCTCTCCAACTGCAAATGCAGACGAGAGACACCGAAGTAGCAGACAAGCGGGACCAGAACAGCGGCGGCCCACCCGTCATCGCGCTAGTACAAATGCGTACTAGAACAACAAGGCGCGCGTTGCCGCGCCCGCTATCTTGATGAAAGAATCTCAACACAATATGAATATCGATTAAGAAATTGAAGGTATAATTATCAATTGAGATTTTGAATTACTGTGTAGAAGTCAACCACGTGAGATTTTAAAAAAATCCTTCACAAATCCATAAGATACTGCGAATATTCAAAAGATTGACAATGTGATTTAATTATGACTTGTTGTGAAGTACGCAAATAGGACAAAATACTGGATTTAGCATTTGAACATTAATACTTATGAGCATCCTCGTATGATCATCTAAATTGATATAATGAAGGTTTGTGTGCATCACTCGATGTAGAGGCTGAGGGCTTTACCTTAATTTTAAAAAATAACCTAAATTCACATAATAGACTATATATTGTAGCTATTAGATCAAATGGACCACATAAAGAGCTAAATATGAGAAGGAAGAGTGCCAGACCTGCTGAAGCTAATGAAATAACTTTGAACTTTCTGAAGTTATTATGAAAGCGGCTGTAGTGGGAAGACGACTTAACTTATAATCTGTATTAGTTGTCATGCAAATTTACAAAATCTGGGGTACATGTCTAGGGCTCCATTCAACATCACAGATTTCGAATAGAAAAAATGATATCTAAGGTACCAAATAAGCACCTTAGTCATCTCAACAACAGCATCAGACCATCCATTATTTTCATAGTGCACTGTATATTTATCCCTTCCATCAAGAAGCTAAAACAATTATATGTGTATAAATTGTGTTAGCATAAGAAAATAATTGCACCGAGGGCTGCATATTATCTTGCAAGAACTTGGCTTGTACCTTAGATAACATGGTCAGAGAGTGCATTGTTTTGAGAACTTTCATTTGGGTTGTTGTGTCATCAGAGTTGCAAGTCGGTGGAAGAAATAGCAAGCAATCAGAGAATCTTGAATTATCCGTTCCTGTACATTTTCTCTAACATTTACTTTTAGTTAAAATTAGCTAGGTTTGGAAATTGCAATATGAGAGGAGCACATCATATCTCAAGCGGATAGGGCATTTGGACCTCAGCATCAAACAGACTTATCAGAAACTGAGTGAAACGCGCGTACGAAAATAACCTCATCTAGTAAATCTTATATAACCAATGAATAATTTGGTGCACAGGGACAAAACGGCCATTGGGTTTACCAACTTTCCGACTGGAACCATGGCATGGGGTAGCAATTCTTCCCCAATTCAGCATCATGCCATCACCAGTAAACCCCCAAAAATAAGTTTCTCAAAAAATAATCGCGAATCAGTAAAGAATCAAAATCAACACAGTGCAGGTATGAGATTGAGACAAAAGCTTTGACACAGGGGGCAGGGTGGTGACACGAAGTTGGAAGAGAGGAAATCAAATCTGTTTTCAGTTTCCCTCTTGCTCGTAACCAAACGCAGCCATGCGCCATCGCAGACGGCTGCGACCGAGAAGGAAGGAGTGGCGGCGCATGCGTGGAAGGAACAAAGAAAATGTTCGTTCTGGGGAGGATAGCCCTGAACCTGGACGACCTGGGCTTTTAGAGTATGCTTGGGAAGACGTGGGCCTTCGACAGCCCGATTACGGAGAGAAAAGTGAGGTCGTTCTGTGGAGCAGCAGCCCGCGAGAAGCTGCATCGAGCGCGTAGACGCCGTGGGACGGCCGGGCTAATCTATGTCGTACATTCGACCGATCCGACGACTAAGAAACTCAAAGCGCTGTGGAGGCTCGTAACTAGCTGTGTTATACTGTTTTGTAATGCGTAATCCGAGTGCACATGTGTCGACCCACCCCTCTGCTGCTGACGTAGGACACAGCAACTCCCCACGACGCAGGACGCGGGAAGCGCGGGAGGAGCACCGCGCCAGGCGCGGTTGACCGAGGTAACCAGGAAATACCCTATATTATGAGACATGAGCGACCGCAGCTGATGAGCGGGACCGGGGGCAGCACTGGCCCACCCGTCATGAAGACAGCACAAGCGCGGGCGCAAAAGGCGGGTGCATATGCGCCGGCTAACCCTTTCACGGCTCCCCCGTGACACAAAGCGTGCCCACGCGGCGCAGCAGGTTTGGCTGCGCATGCACCCAGAAAAGGACCACCCAGCCTATCAAATCGCTCTCGATCCCATAGGTCATTGGTCGTGCCAAAACGACCGCGCGGTGAAAACGGCAGAAGTTGAGTCACAGCCACGATCCAAGGGCAAGCAACGAAAAAAAGACCACGTTGACCAGGATCGAACGACCAGCAAAGGAACTGATCAAGGGAGCATTCTTAGAGCGTGTTGGCTAGACTCTGTATTGTCTTAAATATGCATCAGCTCCGAATCATGTCTTTGGTCATTAGTTGGGTTTGTCCGGCTCCCATGTTTTGGTAACTTACGTTCCGCTCTATCGGCTAAGATAGCGCTGGGAGAACTACTGCGATTGTGTCCCGGTTCTTCCGGACGAGCACCTCGGTAGCGAAAGCCGAAAACTGACTGTCATGATACGGCGAGAGTTGGTCAGCTATTCGAGAGGTTGTAAAATCCTTAAAGATTTATTCCGCACAATGCCATTATAAATGCAAAATGCAAAGGATCGGTCTTCCGATCAGGCGCCGATAGAGCCCCCAGTTCGGCCTTCCGAACACCAGGGGCTGCACCCACCATACTCGAACTCCTATGGCTAAGTGAGAGTGGTAAAGCCCTATAGTCTGACTGCCTGGTTCATAGCGAGGAACACCTCCTTAAAAGGACCCAACAATGGGATAAAGAGTGTTCAGATATGTCCCGAACACCCCCGTACTTTTTACGTGGGGGCAGAAGTCGACGACTGGCCAACTCTCAGGTTTTATGTACACTAAACGGCCGCATAGGAAGAACAAGTGTTCAAATAAATAGGGAATAATAAAAGTGTCATTTTCCTGCATTACAACGGCACGATGGCCTTCTGGTAAATATAGTGTCTTTAGCACACTTGTCCGCCACAAGGCGGGCCCCTTTCAGGACACCCTCATAGTACAACTCGGGCTTGCGATGCTCCTTACCTTGCGGTGGCCCTTCAGTCATCAACTTCTCAGCATCAAGCTTCCCCCAGTGCACCTTCGCGCGGGCAAACGCCATGCACGCACCCTCTATGCAAACCGATCGCTTGATGACATCAAGCCGAGGGCAAGCACCAACAATCCGCTTCACGAGTCCGAAGTAACTGCTTGGAATTGGCTCCGCGGGCCACAGCCGGATAACCAAGTCCTTCATGGCTAGTTCGGCCGCCTGGTGCAGTTCGACCAGCTGCTTCAGCTGATCGATAAAGGGCACCGGATAATTCGGCGCCAAATACTGCGACTAGAAATCCCTCTCTGCAGACTTCTTCTCCTCAATACGATAGAACTGGGCAGCATCTGATATGCTGTGTGGCAGGTCCGCAAACACACCTGGAGATACAAGAATTCAGCTTGTCGCTTAAGAGCCACATTACTATGAAAAATGTCCCTGAATACAAAAGGCCTTACCAGCCTGTCATGCCCAAGATGTGACCCTATCCTAAAGGAACTCGAAGGTCCCACCAAGGATAGAAGCGCATCTTGAAGACGCTTTTGCAAGGTGGATATCATTACATCAACATTACATAATAGACATACAAAAGGCATACCATGCCACACCAATACAACATCATCTTACATAAGATCACCATCCGACTACGGATGAAACACAAACAGAAACTCAAACGACATCCACCCTGCTAACCCAGGCTGCCGACCTGGAACCTATCCCCTGATCGAAGAAGAAGCAGAAGAAGAACTCCAAAGTAAGCAAACATCGCTCTCGCATCATGATCATCGCAAAACCTATACCTGCAACTGTTGTTGTAGTAATCTGTGAGCCACGAGGACTCAGCAATCCCATTACCATGGGTATCAAGACTAGCAAAGCTTAATGGGAAAGGAAGGGGTAAAGTGGTGAGGTTGCAGCAGCGACTAAGCATGATATGGTCGCTAACATACGCAAATAAGAGCAAGAAGAGAAGCAACAGAACGGTCGTGAAGCTAGCAATGATCAAGAGGTGATCCTGAACTCCTACTTACGTCAAACATAACCCAAAGACCGTGTTCACTTCCCGGACTCCGCCGAAAAGAGACCATCACGGCTACACACGCGGTTGATGCATTTTAATTCGAATCTGGAATCAAGTTATCTACAACCGGATATTAACAAATTCCCATCTGCCACATAACCGTGGGCATGGCTCTCGAAAGTATATACCCTGCAGGGGTGTCCCAACTTAGCCCATCACAAGCTCTCACGGTCAATGAAGGATATTCCTTCTCCCAGGAAGACCCGATCAGTCTTGGAATCCCGGTTTACAAGACATTTCGACAATGGTAAAACAAGACCAGCAAAGCCGCCCGATGTGCCGACAAATCCCGATAGGAGCTGCACATATCTCGTTCTCAGGGCACACCGGATGAGCAAGACGTTGGGTTGGCATAGACCCTGGTTGCCCAGGGGGCGCCGGACATCGCTCGGTTTGGACCAGCACTTAGAGAAGCACTGGCCCGGTGGGGCTAAAATAAAGATGACCCTCGGGTTGGCCGACCCAAGGGAAAGGTATAGGTGGTGGTGAGGCAAATGGTAAAACCAAGGTTGGGCCTTGCTGGAGGAGTTTTATTCAAAGCGAACTGTCAAGGGGGTCCCATAAATCACCCAACCGCGTAAGGAACGCAAAATCCGGGAACATAACACCGGTATGACGGAAACTAGGGCGGCAAGAGTGGAACAAAACACCAGGCATAAGGCCGAGCCTTCCACCCTTTACCAAGTATATAGATGCATTAATTAAATAAGAGATATTGTGATATCCCAACATAATCCTGTCCACCATGGAGCAATCTTCAACTTCACCTGCAACTAACAATGCTATAAGAGGGGTTGAGCAAAGCGGTAACATAGCCAGGCAACGGTTTGCTAGGAAGGGTGAAAAAGGTTAGAGGCTGACATGGCAATTTGGGAGGCTTGAAGAGCAAGTGATAGGTAGTGCAGCAAAGCGCTAGAACGAAGCAACTAGCATAACAATGATAGTAGTGAGATCCAAGGTGACATTAATCTTGCCTGAGATCCCGCTAGGAAGAAGAACGAGTCCATGAAGAAGACGAATGGGAGTAGTCGAACGAATCCTCACAATCGCAACATTACCGGAACTAAGAAGCCACACCGGAAAGAAACAAACAACATGGTAAATGCACAAGCATAAACATGGCATGATGCACAAACAAGTATGATGCATGTCCGGTTTAATGAGGCATGACATGGCAAAGTGCAACAAACAATAGTACAAGTTAAGTGGATCGCAATATGCAACGAGTTGCATATTGACAAAACACCACAAGCAATTATTTAGTTTGATCTTGTTTAGGTACACAACAATGTTAAATGTTGTTAAACATGGCAAAGGGTGAAGCATATGGAAACTAATTATTTAGGCAAGTTTAAATGAGGCCGGAACAACAAACAACAATTCCGGGAAAATCCTCATATGCAAATTATGGATTTGGTACTGTTCTGCCCTAAAACAAATTTTATTGTTGTTAAACAGGAAAATAAAGTCCACCATGTTAAACTAGGCATTTTTCCACCCCATTTACATATAAAGTTTATTTAAAACTGAGCTACGGTTATTTAGTTATGAAATAAATCATTTTAACAAGGCATTTGAGCAAATTTAAACAAACAACATTTTTAAACATTTTAAACATGGATGAAAGTGGCATATTGTGAAACTAGATGAAATTCTAAGCCTTTTGCATGTTAAAATCATTTACATATGATGCACGGTTGTGGAGTATTTATATGCATGAACATGAGGGTGCAATCTATAAATATGCAGTTTCTGGATAATTGGACAAATTCGCAGCAGGGAAAAGACATGGCATGGGCTGAATCTGAGGCAGACTAGGCTGGGGGAGCTGCTCACATCGGGCCTTGGCTGAAGCAGGCCGGCTAAGAGGAGGAGGCCAGGCAGGCCGGATCTGGCGCGGCTGGGCCTTGCTGCTGAAGGGCTTGGAGATCGGGATGAGGCCAGCTTGGATCGATGCTGCGGTCAACGCTCGATGTAGGGAAACAGGGCGCGGTCCTCTACTCGACAGGGAGCAGAAGCAGAGCAGCGACGCAGCTCAATCCGGCGAGGACGGGCGAAGGGGCGCTGGATCCGGGCGACGGCAGGAGGGACTTGGCGACGGCGAGGCAAGCGAAGGCGGCGGCGCCAGGTAGGATCTGGGCAGAGGCGAGGTCTTCGCGCGGGTGAGCGAGGCAGCAGTGGTGCTTGCCGCGAACGAAGACGACGGGTGGCGGGGAGGTCGTCCATGGCACCTTGGAGGTCCTGGAGAGGGATAAGGTAAGAGAGAGAAACCATATGAAGGGAGAGAGAGCACGAGAGGAAGAAGGAGATGGCAGGGCGCGAAGGTCAACCGGGAGGGGTGGCGCGCTCGTTGCTGGTTCGCCAGCCGACGGGGTCCGTCGAGGTTTGGGAGGAAGCACGAGGAACTGTGGGGAACAAAGGCTGGGCGCGGATCCGTTTGGCCTCGGGCGTCGTCCTCCTAGACGTGGACGAGGAGCTTCTCCGGCGACGGCGCTGCTACAGAGAACAGACAGAGAGAATCGGGTGAGATAGAGAGCAACGAGGGAGACGGAGGAAAGAAGAAAGGGAGAAGGCAGGGGCACGAGGTCCTGCTGGCGGTGCTGCTTGCGGCCGGCTCGAGGGATTGGCTGGCATCTGAAATCGAGGAGGGGATGGATTTGGAAGGATCCCGAGGGGAACCAGAGAGAGTGGCGGCGGGGAGAAGGATGGGACAGCTCTCCTTGATTTTAGGGTTGCCTCGCTTATAGACGTTGGTGGATTAGGTTAGGGGATATTTGGTCCCTCCAATATTAATTGGACGGTCCGAAATACTAGGTTGGGAAATCCAAATAAGAAAACGGAGATGTTTTGGGGATGTTGGGGGATGATCCGGACCCATCGGTGATGACTGAGTGGGTCGGGTTCGGGGCAGTTTCGGACACGCGCAAAGGGGTTGGTGGCTGCGCAGAGAGGGTGGGCATTTAGACGAGAGGGGAAAACAAAGACAATGGGGTCTGACGAAAGGCCACGGGGACAAGGGGGGTTTTGTTGGTCTCAGAGAAAGAGAGAAGAGAGGGGTCCTATTGGTCTGAGAGAAAGTCAACAAGGACAAGCGGTCTGACAACAGGTCAATGAAGACAAAGAGAGAAGCGGTAACTACGAACGGCCACGAGATTTTATGAAAACATGCGGATGCAATGCGAATGATGACATGAGATGAGATGCATGACATGAACAAAAATACAAAACAAAAGACAAAAACCCAACCACGAAGAAAACAACATATCACATAGTCGGAAATGGCAAGAGTTGGAGTTACGAATATGGAAAGTTGTATCCAGGGCGTTACAACACTCCACCACTACAAGAGGATCTCGCCCCGAGATCTAGGATGGCACCGGAGAGAAACGGAAGAGGAAGAGAAGAGGTAAAACTAAATTGCTTCTTCGACAAACGAGTGAAAACCATGAACCTTGAGAGGTTGAGCAAAATGAAAGGAAGAAAACAACCAAGATGAGAAAAGTTGAAAACACTCCGTTAGAAAAGAGGAACAAGTGATACAATGAGAACCAAGAGGTTTAGTGATAAGATAGATATTGAAACCACTCCGGTTAAAACTAGATAGAGAAGGGATAAGATTTATATAATTTACAGCACTCCGACTGAAAGAAGAAGGAACACTTGATAAGATGAAAAAAACTTGAAGAGATGACCCAACACTCCGGTTAAATGGATAAACATGAAAAGAACACGATACTAACAATTCGAGATGATGAGTGAAGAGAGCAACATCACCATGCCTCCGGAAGAAAGAATAGAAGATAGATCATTAAAATAAAAGAATGGAGAAGAAAATGCCAACTTCTGCCACAAATGAGCTTGGAAAGCACCCTTCCAAGAAGGTTATAACAGAGTTGTTGGAAAACCAACAACGAAAAGAATAAGCTTGTAGTGGGCTTATGGAAACATCTCAACACTTGAGGTGAAATTCTGCCACTAACAAAAAACAATTGCTTGTTTGAGATCAAAGAAGAGATGAAAACTTCTTTCGCCGAGAGGATAGGAGAAAACTCGGATCATTGATAAGCACCACAAATAGCAAAATTCCTTAGGGAAGGCTTTAGGTGAAATTTATACCAAGATAACTCCAAAGAAGGGATTGATGGATTTAAAATACCTCATTCTTGATGACATGTGAATCACCAAACATGAATGGAAATTGTCAAGAATGATATAATACCATCTCAAAAGATAAGGTAGGAGAATTGCACTTAGGAATGCAAGATGAAGAATGCTTGAATGCCTCAAAACAAAACATGTGGATGCAATGCGAATGATGACATGAGATGAGATGCATGACATGAACAAAAATGCAAAACAAAAGACAAAAACCCAACCACGAAGAAAACAACATATCACATAGCCGGAAATGGCAAGAGTTGGAGTTATGAATATGGAAAGTTGTATCCGGGGCGTTACACAGCCACAACCTTCCGTGCCTCCTAAATATCCTTCAGAGCACCGCGGGCTTCTGCCCGAGCATCCTCCGTGGTTTGGAGAGCTTGAGCGAGTTTGGATTCTTTCCCTGCTAAACTCTGCTCCAAAGCATCACTTTTCTTCACGGCCTCTTCGAGCTCTCGCTCAGCTTCGATGAGCCTGGCCTCGTGTTGCCCACGAAGAGCCTGTTTGGCGGCAGCCTTCTCGTTGGCATCGGCCACAGCCTTCTTCAGTGCCTCAAATTCGGCACTCGCTCCTAGAGCATACAATACAAAATACTTTTCATCAGGCACAATTACTCATTCGTGCCGAATTCAAGACAAAGTTTCAACATACCTTGCTTGTCCTCAAATTGCTTCTTCACACGGCCGAGTTCCTCTTCGGCCTGTTCCAGACTCTGCTTCAGTCTGGACACCTCCGCATTATGAGCGGCAGTCTTCTCTGTAGACGCCTGTTTTCAAACAAAGGGATATACGTCATTAACGAAGGCTCCTGGAAAAATGGTTGATTTGATCCCCTGTGTGGCTTTCTCTCTCTCTTTCGCCGCACAGTGCATCAGGGGCTACTACTCATACTGTGACAATCTCCGAAAGTTTTGCAAAAATATACCTCAAAGGACTTTATAAGGCCAAGGCAGGACTCATTCAACCCGCTCTTGGCGGACTGAATCTTTTCAATCACCGCACCCATGAGGGTCCGATGTTCATCGATGATAGAAGCGCTCCTTAATGCTGTCGATAGGCCGCCCGACAGCTCTGCTTGGACGGAGGTTGCTGGCGGAGTAGGCAAGCCTCCCCCCGTCAAAGGAGGCTGCTCGCCCAATCCTGGAGCTTTAAAGGTCTCCAGGACCATGTCCGGCTGTGGTCCGAACCCGAGATCGCACCTGCCGTCGACACGCCTGGGGGCCATTGCTCCTGTGTGTCCGGCCCTAGATATATGCCCCCCTGGTCCGGGTACCGTCGAGACGACACCCCGGTGTCGCGCCTGGACTTTGGGGAAGGGGCCTCTGGAGGCGTCTCGCTCGCCAAAGCATCTGAGCTCAGTGAATCCTCCGATGAGGACTGTCCGGCGCGGGACCTTGCCGGGCTACACGACATGTGACGACGGTTAAAACTAATACGTCCTAATAACCTCGAGCGCGCAGGGGCGTGCAGATTTCGTATACTTACGATTTTACCAGGGGCTAGACCCTGGGATCCCACTCCAGGCTGCTGTCAGCAGCCGTGGTGAACGCCTCCGGAAGGGAGCCTTTCCCCCTCTTTGGAGATTCGGCCTCCAGGGATGAGGAGGCCGTCCTGTTCTTCTTCCCCCCTGCAGGGGACTCATCTTCTTCCTCCCCCTCTTCGTCTTCGGAGGAGGGGTGGTCGCTGGAGTCTTCGGATTTTGCGTCCGAAGCATCGCGACGACGGAGGCCGCTCCGGGTCTTCTTGGCCTTCTTAGAATCCTCTTTCTTCGGCGCCTCATAGGGCGCTGGGACCAGCATCTTCGTCAGAAGAGGTCCGGCCGGTTCCTCCGGCAGTGGGGCAGGACAGTGTATCCGCTCCACCTTCTTCGTCCATCCCTAGGTTTATTGTAAGACATGATGAAAGCGCTTCCCTCAGGACGTGCCAGCTAAAACACGGATGTACAAAGCACAGCAACAACTTACCAGACTTGCAGAGTGGGATAATTGATACCCACGGTCCTCGACGAAGCCCGGCCATGATTTGCCGGACTTAAAGAGCACCTTCCAGATATCCTTGTGGGAGGAACCGTAGAGTTCTCGAAGGGTCTGGTGCTCGGTTGGGTCGTATTCCCACAAATGCAGGCTCGACACTGGCAGGGGAGAACCAGGAAAACTAACATCACCTGGACTACGTTGACAAGTTTGACGTCCTTGTCGACCACACTCTAGACGCGCGTCTGGAGCAGTGACAGCTCATCGGACGAGGACCAGCTCAGGCCCTTCTCGGGCCAGGACATGAGCCGCAGCGAGGCTCCGGATCTGAACTCGGGAGCCGCAGCCACTTTTTGTCGCGCGGTTCGGTGATATAGAACCATTGCTGCTGCCACTCCTTGATGAAGTCGTTGAAGGCACCCGTCGGCCAAACGGCCTTGGGCATCTTGCTCACCATGGCACCGCCACACTTGGCGTGCTCGCCACTCACCACCTTGGGCTTCACATTGAAAATCTTCAGCCACAGGCCGAAGTGAGGCAAAATCCGGAGAAAAGCCTCGCACACGACGATGAACGTCGAGATGTTAAGGAAATAATTGGGGTAAAGATCATGAAAATCAATCCCGTAATAATACATGACTCCGCAAACAAATGGGTGAAGGGGAAACCCAAGCCCGTGGACAAAATGAGGAAGAAACACGACTCTCTTGTGGGGCTCCGGAGTAGGGACGATCTGTCCCGCCGGTGGGAGATGGTGGCCGATCTTCTTGGCCAGGTACCCGGCCTCTCAGAGCCTCTCTTATATCCTTCTCCTGGATGGTAGAGGCCATCCATTTGCCTCATGCTCCAGATCCGGACGTCTTTGGAAAACCTCTCTTCGATGGAGAAGAAGAGTGCTTGGGCGCTAGGGCTCGAACACAGGGGAATGGACTAGCGGAAGGAGAAGGCGTGGGTAAAGAGGAAGAGACCTTATCTCTTTATAGAGACGGTAAAAGCTTTTGTGCCTCCCCACTTGCCTGGTGGAACCTGCTCGTTCTCCACTCACCGCAATTAGCGGTGTGGTTGGATTACCCATACCCGTATTGATGAGAATTCCGCAATAAGGGGACACGATCTCTGCTATGGCAAAACATGCAGAGGAAACCGCCTCGCGTTATGCGCTGAGACTAGTTGTGGGAAAATGGTTCGAATAATGACCCGACCATGGCGACATGTCAGGTTGTCTAAAAGATTGCCGGAAGACCAGATTTTTGTTATGCCCACTACGGTGGTATGTGAAGATCATCTTGCAGATCCGGACACGGTTCAAGTGTTCGATAGTTACTTTGGAGTATTCGGAGATGGAACCCGCCTTGCAATGCTGAAGACAAAACTGCGCGCCGGACTCATCGTCATTGAAGCCTGGTTCAGGGGCTACTGAGGGAGTCCTGGATTAGGGGGTATCCGGACAGCCGGACTATATACTTCGTTCGGACTATTGGAGCGTGAAGATACAAGACTCAAGACTCCGTCCCGTGTCCCGATGGGACTCTCCTTTGCGTGGAAGACAAGCTTGGCAATCTGGATATTATATTTCCTTCCTTGTAACCGACTCCATGTAAACCCTAGCCCTCTCTGGTGTCTATATAAACTGGAGAGGTTGGTCCTAAGAGGGACGAGCATAATCATAATCATCATAGGCTAGATTCTAGGGTTTAGCCTCTACGATCTCGTGGTAGATCAACTCTTGTACTACTCATATCATCAATATCAATCAAGCAGGAAGTAGGGTTTTACCTCCATCGAGAGGGCCCGAACCTGGGTAAACATTGTGTCCCTTGCCTCCTGTTACCATCGGCCTAAGACGCACAGATCGGGACACCCTACCCGAGATCCGCCGGTTTTGACACCGGCAGGAGGGGTTACCGACCCCCCCCCCCCCCGAGGAAAGATATGGGACATATGGGCCATATGATGGAGGCTAACCAGCCCACAAGGGGCTGGTGCGCCAACCACAAGCGAGGAGGCCGAATTGGACTAGGGAAGGGGCGCCACCCCACTTTCCTTGTCCTACTCCCTCTCCTTCCCCCTTCCCCCCTCTGGTAAAAGGAAAGGGGGGGGGGTCGAATCCAACTAGGCGCGTGTTCGGCAGTCATCCGCGGAGCGGAGCGGCCTTTAATCAACTCTGCAAATTATACCTGGATTGCCGCTCCGCTCCGGCACGGAGCCGTGGAGCGGAGGGAATCCGAACGCGGCCTACGAGTCCGAGTGGGACTCCTTCCCACTTGAGGCGCACCTAGGCCAGCCTCCTCTCCCTCCCTCCTTTATATACGAGGGGGGCACCCCTAGAGGACACACCAATTGCTTCAAGCCATGTGTGACGCCCCCCTCCATAGTTTACGCCTCCGGTCATATTCTCGCGGTGCTTAGGCTCAGCCCTGTGAGGGTCACATGACCATCACCGTCACCACGCCGTCGTGCTGGTGGAACTCATCTAC
This sequence comes from Triticum aestivum, assembly GCF_018294505.1. Lineage (NCBI taxonomy): Eukaryota > Viridiplantae > Streptophyta > Magnoliopsida > Poales > Poaceae > Triticum > Triticum aestivum. The sequence continues at coordinate 284,982,040 of NC_057801.1, read as the reverse complement.
TCCTTCGACCCTCTGCTGAATCAAGATCTCGAGGGACGTCATCACGCTGAACATGTGCAGAACTCGGAGGTGCCGTACGTTCGATAGTTGATTGGTTGATGTCTACTACACAACCTTCTTCTTGTAGACGTTGTTGGGCCTACAAGTGCAGAGGTTTGTAGGACAGTAGCAAATTTCCCTCAAGTGGATAACCTAAGGTTTATCAATCCGTGGGAGGTGTAGGATGAAGATGGTCTTTCTCAAACAACCCTGCAACCAAATAACAAAGAGTCTCTTGTGTCCCCCACACACCCAATACAATGGTAAATTGTATAGGTGCACTAGTTCGGCGAAGAGATGGTGATACAAGTGCAATATGGATGGTAGATATAGGTTTTTTGTAATCTGAAAATATAAAAACAGCAAGGTAGCAAGTAACAAAAGTGAGCAAAAACGGTATTGCAATTCTTCAAAACAATGCCTAGGGTTCATACTTTCACTAGTGCAAGTTCTCTCAACAATGATAACATAATTAGATCATATAACAATCCCTCAATGTGCAACAGAGTCACTCGAAAGTCACTAATAGCGGAGAACAAATGAAGAGATTATTGTCGGGTATGAAACCATCTCAAAATTATTCTTTCCGATCAATCCATTGGGCTATTCCTATAAATGTCACAAACAACCCTAGAGTTCGTAGTAAAATAACACCTTAAGACACACATCAACCAAAACCCTAATGTCACATAGATACTCCAATGTCACCTCAAGTATCCATGGGTTTGATTATACGGTATGCACCACACAATCTCAGATTCATCTATTCAAACCAACACAAAGAACTTCAAAGAGTGCCCCAAAGTTTCTACCGGAGAGTCAATACGAAAACGTGTGCCAACCCCTATGCAAAAGTTCACAAGGTCGTAGAACCCGCAAGTTGATCACCAAAACATACATCAAGTAAATCATGTGAATATCCCATTGTCACCACAGATAAGCACATGCAAGACATACATCAAGTGTTCTCAAATCCTTAAAGTCTCAATCCGATAAGATAACTTCAAAGGGAAAACTCAATCCATTACAAGAAGGTAGAGGGGGAGACACATCATAAGATCCAACTATAATAGAAAAGCTCACTGTACATCAAGATAGTGCCAAATCAAGAACACGAGAGAGAGAGAGAGAGAGATCAAACACATAGCTACTGGTACATACCCTCAGCCCCGAGGGTGAACTACTCCCTCCTTGTCATGGAGAGCGTCGGGATGATGAAGATGGCCACCGCTGATGGGTCCCGATTGGTTTTTTGTGGCTACAGAGGCTTGCGGTGGTGGAACTCCCGATCTTCCTTTTGTTCTGGAAGTTTGGGGATATATCAGAGGTGTTGGCGTCAGGAATAAGCCGGGGGGGGGGGGGGGGGTCCACAAGGCAGCCACAAGGTAGGGGGCGCGCCCAGTGGGGTAGGGTGCGGCCTCCACCCTTGTAGTGGCCTCGGGACTCTTCTGGTCCATCTCCGATGCTCCATGGCATTCTTCTGGTCCAAAAACAATCTCCGTGAATTTTCAGGTCAATTGGACTCCGTTTAGTATTCCTTTTCTGTAAAACTCAAAAACAAGGAAAAACAAAAATTAGCACTGGGCTCTAAGTTAATAGGTTAGTCCCAAAAATCATATAAAATAGCATATAAATGTACATAAAACATACAAGATAGATAATATAATAGCATGGAACAATCAAAAATTATAGATACGTTTGGAGACGTATCAAGCATCCCCAAGCTTAATTCCTGCTCGTCCTCGAGTAGGTAAATGATAAAAACAGAATTTTTGATGTGGAATGCTACCTAACATATTTATCCATGAAATTCTCTTTATTGTGGCATGAATATTCAGATCCAAAAGATTCTAAACAAAAGTTTAATATTGACATAAAAACGATAATACTTCAAGCATACTAATAAAGCAATCATGTCTTCTCCAAATTACATGGCCAAAGAAAGTCATCCCTACAAAATCATACAGTCTGGATATGCTCTATCTTCATCACACAAAATATTTAAATCATGCACAACCCCAATGACAATCCAAGCAATTGTTTCATACTTTTGATCTTCTCAAACTTTTTCAACTTTCACGCAATTCATGAGTGTGAGCCATGGACATAGCACTATAGGTGGAATAGAATATGGTGGTTGTGGAGAAGACAGAAAGAAGGAGATAGTCTCACATCAACTAGGAATATCAACTGGCTATGGAGATGCCCGTCAATAGATATCAATGTGAGTGAGTAGGGATTGCCATGCAACGGATGCACTAGAGCTATAAGTTTATGAAAGCTCAAAAAGAAACTAAGTGGGTGTGCATCCAACTCGCTTGCTCACGAAGACCTAGGGCAATTTGAGGAAGCCCGTCATTGGAATATACAAGACAAGTTCTATAATGAAAAATTCCCACTAGTATATGAAAGTGACAAAATATGAGACTCTCTATCATGAAGATCATGCTGCTACTTTGAAGCACAAGTGTGGAAAAAGGATAGTAACATTGCCCCTTCTCTCTTTTTCTCTCATTTTTTTGTTTTTTTGTTTTTTTGGGCCTTCTCTTTTTTTGCCCCTTTCTTTCTTTATTTTTATTTTTTGTCCGGAGTCTCATCCCCACTTGTGGGGGAATCATAGTTTCCATCATCCTTTCCTCACAGGTACAATGCTCTAATAATGAAGATCATCATACTTTTATTTACTTACAACTCAAGAATTACAAATCAATGCTTAGAACAAAATATGACTCTATGTGAATGCCTCCGGTGATGTACTGGGATGTGCAATGAATCAAGAGTGACATGTATGAAAGAATTATGAAAGGTGGCTTTGCCACAAATACATGTCAACTACATGATCATGCAAAGCAATATGACAATGATGAAGCATGTCATAATAAAAGGAATGGTGGAAAGTTGCATGGCAATATATCTCGGAATGGCTATGGAAATGCCATAGTAGGCAGGTATGGTGGCTATTTTGAGGAAGGTATATGGTGGGTGTATGGTACCGGCAAGAGTTTCGCGGCACAAGAGAGGCTAGCAATGGTGGAAGGGTGAGAGTGTGTATAATCCATGGACTCAACATTAGTCATAAAGAACTCATCTACTTCTTGCAGGAATCTATTAGTCATCAAAACAAAGTACTACGCGCATGCTCCTAGGGGGATAGATTGGTAGGAAAAGACCATCGCTCATCCCCGACCGCCACTCATAAGGAAGACAATCGAAAAATAAATCATGATCCGACTTCATCACATAATGGTTCACTATACGTGCATGCTATGGGAATCACAAACTTTAACACAAGTATCGCTCAAATTCAAACTACTCACTAGCATGACTCTAATATCACCATCTTCATATCTCAAAACAATCATAAATAATCAAACTTCTCATAGTATTCAATCCACTTTATATGAAAGTTTTTATTATATCCCTCTTGGATGCCCATCATATTAGGACTAAATTCATAACCTAAGAAAATTACCATGCTGTTTAAGACTCTCAAAATAATATAAGTGAAGCATGAGAGTTCATCAATTTCTTCAAAATAAAACCACCACCATGCTCTAAAAAGATATAAGTGAAGCACTAGATGAAATGACAAACTACTCCAAAAGATGTAAGTGAAGATCAATTAGTAGTTGAATAATTATGTAACTATGTAAAGACTCTCTAATATTTAAGAATTTCAGATCTTGGGATATTATTCAAAGAGTAAGAAAAAAAATGATGCTCCAAGCAAAACACATATCATGTGGTGAATAAAAATATAGCTCCAAGTAAGGTTACCGATGAACGAAGACGAAAGAGGGGATGCCATCCGAGGAATCCCCACGCTTAGGCTCTTGGTTATCCTTGAATATTACCTTGGGGTGCCTTGGGAATCCCCAAGCTTAGGCTATTGCCACTCCTTATTCCATAGTCCATCGAATATTTACCGAAAACTTGAAAACTTCACAACACAAAACTCAACAGAAAACTCGTAAGCTCCGTTAGTACAAGAAAATAAATCACCACTTAGGTACTGTTGTGAACTCATTATTTATTTATATTGGTGTAATATGTAATATATTCCAATTTCTCTATGGTTCATACCCTCCGATACTACTCATAGATTCATCGAAATAAGCAAACAACACATAGAAAACAAGAATCTGTCGAAAATAGAATAATATGTAGTAATCTGGAACCTTTCCATACTTATGTAACTCAAAAAATCCTTAGAAATTAGGAAGTCCTAAGAAATTTATCTATTAATCTTCTCCAGACATAATCAACTTAAAATCGCTCTTCTATGAATTACTAAAATTGTTTTCGTGAGCGCAAAAGTTTCTGTTTTTCAGCAAGATCAAATCAACTATTACCGTAAGCCTTCGCAAATGTCTTACTTGGCACTTTATTGAAACAAAAGCTATAAAACATGATTACTACAGTAGCATAATCATGTGAACACATAAAAATAGTAAGGTTAAATATTGCGTTGTCTCCCAACAAACGCTTTTCTTTAATGCCTTTTTAGCTAGGCATGATGATTTCAATGATGCTCACATAAAAGATAAGAATTGAAACATTATGGGAGCATCACGAAGAATAAGACTAACACATTTAAGCCTAACCCACTTCTTATGCATAGGGATTTTGTTAGCAAACAACTTATGGGAAGAAGATTCAACTAGCATGGGAAAGCAAAACAAGCATAACTTCAAGATTTTCAACACATAGAGAGGAAACTTAATATTCTTGCAATTCCTGCAAGCATATATTACTCCTTCACAATAACTTTCAGTAGCATCATGAATGAATTCAACAATATAACCATCACATAAATCATTCTTTTTATGAGCCGCAAACATATAAATTTTATTACTCTCCACATAAGCAAATTTTTTCTCATGAATACTAGTGGGAGCAAACTCAACAAAATAACTATCATGTGAGGCATAATCCAATTGAAAATTAAAATCAAGTAGACAAGTTTCATGGTTATCATTATTCTTTATAGCATACATGTCATCACAATAATCATCATAGATAGCAACTTTGTTCTCAAAATCAATTGGAACCTCTTCCGAAATAGTGGATTCATCACTAAATAAAGTCATGACCTCTCCAAATCCACTTTCATAATTATCACAATAAGATTCAACACCCTCCAAAATAGTGGGATCATTACTTCCTAAAGTTGACACTCTTCCAAACCCACTTTCATCAATATAATCATCATAAATAGGAGGCATGCTTTCATCATAATAAATATTCTCATCAAAACTTGGGGGACTAAAAATATCATCTTCATTAATGTAGCATCCCCAAGCTTGGGACAAACATTAATTGCAGCAAATAAATTCTCAAATATGTCATTCTCATCAAACATAGCATCCCCAAGCTTGGGCCTTCGCGTATCATAGGCATAATCACTCTCATCATTAATAGTATGGATAGCACCAATAGTATAGCAATTATCATCATCACAGTGAGTAATAGGAGCGACATCATTTGGGAGGGATACCTTTTTACCTTTGCTTCTCCGTCTTTTCTTTTTTCTTCTTCGCATCATGTGTGGGTTTAATCCTCCTTTTGGAGCTCCTTATTAATGAGATTAGTTGAATATAAAGCTCCTCCTCGTTACCTGATTCGTCATAAGAAAGAATAGGAGGATATGGGGAAATCTCTCCCCTTCCATTAGTATTCTCTTCATCTTCTATTTGTTTTCTTATCTTTATGTAATTGGCAATATAAGGATTTTCAATGCAATTCACCGCACAATACATATAAATTTCCTCTAGATAAAAATCAAAAAATCTCTCAAGGTTATATTCTGGAATGCCCTTAGTTATACTTTTCATTTCTTCATATCCCAGAAGCAAACTAAGTTCATTATGACGCGTAAGGGAAATCAAGGCATCACAATTTTTGGACACGATTCGATCATGAAACAATTTGTATTGCAGAGTTAAATGAACAAGTTCATTGTAAAGTTCACAAGGATGGGGAAAAATTAAATTTTCAGCACTAACATTTAGCCTCTCTTGCAACCATTTAGTTTCTAAATACATATGCCTCTTGCAAAATCTATCTTCCCTATTTGGTGTGTACTTGCAAACTGTATGCACTCCACAAAAGTTGACATGCTTATAAGAGACATTTTTATCATGACTAGTGCAATCATCATTAGTACTATGGACATTCAAAGAGTTCATGCTACCAATATTGCAATCATGCTCATCATTCAAAGATTGTATGCCAAACCTTCTTCTTCTAACACTTTGGCACAATTATCGGAATCCTTATTTTTATGAAAGACATTAATAAGATGAAGCATATGAGGCAACCTCAATTCCGTTTTTTTTGTAATTTTCTTTTATAGACTAAACTAGTGATAAAACAAGAAACTAAAAGATTTGATTGCAAGATGTAAAGATATACCTTGAATCACTCACCTCCCCGGCAACGGCGCCAGAAAAGAGCTTGATGTCTACTACACAATCTTCTTCTTGTAGACGTTGTTGGGCCTCCAAGTGCAGAGGTTTGTAGGACAGTAGCAAATTTCCCTCAAGTGGATGACCTAAGGTTTATCAATCCATGGGAGGCGTAGGATGAAGATGGTCTCTCTCAACCAACCCTGCAACCAAATAACAAAGAGTCTCTTGTGTCCTCAACACACCCAATAAAATGTTAAATTGTATAGGTGCACTATTCGGCGAAGAGATGGTGATACAAGTGCAATATGGATGGTAGATGTAGGTTCTTTGTAATCTGAAAATATAAAAACAGCAAGGTAGCAAGTAACAAAAATGAGCGAAAACGGTATTGCAATGCTTTGAAACAAGGCCTAGGGTTCATACTTTCACTAGTGCAAGTTCTCTCAACAATGATAACATAATTAGATCATATAACGATCCCTCAGCGTGCAACAAAGAGTCACTCCAAAGTCACTAATAGCAGAGAACAAATGAAGAGATAATTGTAGGCCACAAAACCACCTCAAAGTTATTGTTTTTGATCAATCCATTGGGCTATTCAAGTGTCACAAACAGCCCTAGAGTTCGTACTAAAATAACACCTTAAGACACACATCAACCAAAACCCTTATGTCACCTAGATACTCCAATCTCACCTCAAGTATCCGCGGGTTTGATTATACGATATGCATCACACAATCTCAGATTCATCTATTTAAACCAACACATAAAACTTCAAAGAGTGCCCCAAAGTTTCTACTGGAGAGTCAAGATAAAAACGTGTGCCAACCCCTATGAATAAGTTCACAAGGTCACAGAACCCGCAAGTTGATCACCAAAACAAACATCAAGTAAATCAGGTGAATACCCCATTATCACCACAGATAAGCACATGCAAGACATACATCAAGTGTTCTAAAATCCTTAAAGACTCAATGCAATAAGATAACTTCAAAGGGAAAACTCAATCCATTACAAGAAGGTGAGAGGGAGAAACATCATAAGATCCAACTATAATAGCAAAGCTTGTGGTACATCAAGATCATGCCAAATCAAGGACACAAGAGAGAGAGAGAGATCAACCACATAGCTATGGTACATATCCTCAGCCCCGAGGGTGAAGTACTCCCTCCTCGTCATGAAGAGTGTCGGGATGATGAAGATGGCCACCGCTGATGGATCCCCCCTCCGGCAGGGTGCCATAAAAGGGTCCAGATTGGTTTTTTGTGGCTACAGAGACTTGCGGCGGTGGAACTCCTGATCTTCCTTCTGTTCTGGAAGTTTGGGGATATATAAGAGGTGTTGGCATCGGGAACAAGTCAGGGGGGTCCATGAGGCAGCCACGAGGTAGGGGGCGCCCAGGGGTAGGGCGCGCCCTCCACCCTCGTGGTGGCCTCGGGACTCTTCTGGTCCATCTCTGATGCTCCGTGGGCTTCTTCTGGTCCAAAAAAATCTCCGTGAATTTTCAGGTCAATTGGACTCCGTTTTGTATTCCTTTTCTGTAAAACACAAAAAAAGGAAAAAAACAGAAACTGGCACTGGGCTCTAGGTTAATTGGTTAGTCCAAAAAATCATATAAATAGCATATAAATGCATATAAAACATCCAACATAGATAATATAATAACATGGAACAATCAAAAATTATAGATACGTTGGATACATATCATCGGTCGGAATGAGAAGACGTTCGACTACATCAACCGCATTGAGCAAAGGCTTCCGCTTTCAGTCTCGAGGGTACGTGGACACACTCTCCCCCTCTCCTTGCTATGAATCTCCTAGATAGATCTTGCATGAGCATAGGATTTTTTTTTGAAATTTCATGCTACATTTCCGAATAGAACTATCACCGGCGATGATTTCATCGTCATATACACCCGTAGATCACAGTCCTGGAAAGCGAGAAGCTTCTAAAGGAGGCAAAGAAGAACAAGCCCGCCGTAATCCAGGTTTGCATACATAACGTGTGCTTTGTCTACCACATATGCCATGCCTATGTTAGGTGCCAGGAATTTAAGTTCTTCCTCAAGGACAAAAGAGTGAAATTCGTCACTTTAGACTTTATGAACGACAAATAGTCCTGGGTCGGATAGGCCTCGTTGTAGGCCAGCCCTTCGATCTCTAGAAGGCAAGCCTGGTGTCCTCATCTCTGCCTTCAATGCTAACCCTGGCAGCAGCCATGATTGATCCTTCGTACGCTCAACTGAAGAAACCTCACCAGGAGTTTCGTCGTGCATGGGAGTCGAAGACAATAGATGAAGATCACATCCTATACGCAGCAACGGATGCCTACCTTTGTTTAAATATCTACATGGGTTGGATGAAGAAGCAGAGCCCAGTGTACGATTCAAGCAAATAAGTGTCGGCGAAGAGGAAGAGAGACGAGGACGAAGTCGGGGACGTGGACTCGGACCCCGAGTAAGGTGGCAGTGTCGTCGCTCATGCTGGTTCTACTGCAGTGTCAGGAGGACTAGTTGCTTAGTTTTATTTTAGGGGTGTGTTGTCCTGAGCCCCCACCAGAATATGTTTATGTTCTTTCTCGTGATTTGAACTCTTTAGTACGTACAATAGTACTAGTATGTCTTACTACTCTTCTTCTTGTAGTTGGTAGTACTGCTCGTATCTTCGCGTTCCTATTGTACTTAATACGTACTAGTAGTATAATTTGGTTCAGTCAATTTGTGAAAGAAGTTCGATGGAGCGAAGGAAGAAGATGGCAGAGAAGCTACCCCAGTATCTATATTAGGGTGCAGGGTGCCCATGATCTATCTTATGAGTGTTGGGTGTGGAATGCAGTTCGCCGAAAAAATGGACCATGCCTAGGGTTAAATGGATGGCGGTGGCGGGGGGAGCATGGCAGTGTCAGGCGGTTCAGGGGAGGGCCGGGCGGCGGCGGCAGGCGGTTAGGCATGTGGCGGCTGGCGGCACAATGCGTGAGAGACAAGATGAACATTGCATCAATTTTGGAGGTTGAAGAAACCCTTCTGGCCGTCCATGTTGCATCCAACAGCTCACAAGAGTCGATTGACCCAAATTATTCCTTCAGATAGTAGGATCCACATGGCATTCAAGGTCTCGAAGGTAGATTCCGCGTCCGCACCCGATTTGCGGGCTCGGCGTGGGCGCGACCGGCTTCCGCCGCGACATCTGTCAGGACCCTGATCCTGAGTTACACCTATCTAGCATGTAATACATCATATCACTTTGCGGCCTCACGCATGGTATCCCCATGGGTGCCACCTTACCTAGCCCCGGACCGTTTGTGCCTTTTGGCTCACGTATATGATAGTGTTGCTAGCATCCATATGACAGAGAACCCGGGCTGACATGACTAGTCGTAAACCCAAGGTGGCACTAACTTATAGGGACAGGCATACATGACCCAGCAATGCATGTGTCGGTCAGCAGCGAGTGAATCCAGGCTGTAGCAAGCTAACAGGACTCCGGTAGACACCGCATGACATTTCCTCAAAGGGACAGACACAGGTGCAAAGAAGGACACATGCCGATAATCCCATGTGTTCCGGAGTGGTAGCAAGCTACCATGGCTCAGTGGAAGCACTAGGAGACATTTCCCCATAAGAGGAGCTACCAAGAATAAACAACTAGGTTGTCGGATCCCACACATATCAATACACGTTACACATACGCATAACATGCAAGTATGTGTTGTAGAACATGGCATCACAACATAACTCAACAACTCATATAGATAAAGGCCCAGAAGAGCCACATAGCATTTATTACAAACAGGGGTCACATGACCCAACATACAAGCAACGGAAGCATAACATGTCTGAGTACAGACAACTACAAATGGAAAAGGCTGAGAAGCCTAACTATCTACAAGACCATCCCAAGGGTACAAGATCGTAGCTGAGGTAACAAGCTAAATGTCAAAGTCCATGTGAAACTACTAGTGAGACTGAAGTCTCTCTACAAAACATAAATTAAGCAAACGTGAGTACAAATATACCCTGCAAGACTTACATCAGAACTATCTACATATGCATTAGTATCAACAAAGGGGTGGTGCAGATTAACTGCAGCAAGCCAGCTTTGACTCAGTGGCTATCATGTACTACGACTGCTGGTAACTCTTTTGAGGTGGCGCACACGAGTCCACATATTCAGCATATCAATACACCACTATGGATCCGCTCCCGTCTCCCTACGAGAAGGCCATCCATAGCACTCACGCTTATCTTGTGCATTTTAGAGTATCCACTTACACTTTTCTATGAATTGTATAAGTAACCCAGTAGTCCATTACTGAAGACGCGGCTATTTGAATAGTTTAATAACACTCCAGGGGTGTACTTCTTCACACACACTCCGACCACTTATCGCTGTTACACGAGATGTACTCAGCAACCTTCAAGTGGTAGCCCAACGAGGATGTCGGCCACGACCTGACTAACCACACAAGTCTCTAGTCTAGGTTTATCTCCTATTCAGGTTCCATCTGCAGGGAGTCCGGCCGAGGTTGTTGGAGATATGACCTAGAGGCAATCATGTATGATGATATTTCCTTTGTGTTTATGAATAAAGATAGTCCTTGGATGTAATCAATGATACTTGTTGGCAAGTATGTGACTTGTCTGTGAGATCTTGTGTTGTATGATACATCCTAAATTGTCCCTAGTCGCAAGTGACATGTGCGCACATGTCAGACTAGACTAGCATATGACACGGTGGATGGCTCGGTCTCACTAGCCATGGAGCATTGTATGCTAACCGGGTAATATGGACTCGGAAGGATCTGGTCGGATTCGATGTAGTTGAATCCGAGTCGAGATAAGGTCTGAGTCGGATAGACCCAACTATGAGACTTCCAAACCTTCAAAGACTTTGTTCACCGGCAATCCACAATTACTCTTGGATGCTCAGAACGCGATGCCTAACTGTCTGGAGGATTCACAATCCTCAAGTGTAACAAGTCTTCAGATCACGCGGACAGAAAGACTTCAGTGATGCCAAACACTCTTTGGGCTCTGGGTGTTTTGGGCTTTGTCCTCACAAGGATTTCTCTCTCAAAATCTTCGGAGGTGGGTTGCTCTCTACGACAAAAGCCGTGCACTAACTCTGAGCAGCCACCAATTTATGGTGTAGGGGGTAGGCTTTTTATAGCCACTGGTCAACCCGACCTGATTTGTTCGAAATGACCCTGGGTCACTAAGGAACTGACACGTGTCACAACGATCAGATTTCAAGCACACGCGACAGCTTGACTTGGGCTACAAGTAAAGCTGACTTATCCGACTCTGGATAAGATTTGCTCTCATTGTCTTCGCTCGAAGACATAGGATTTTGGTTGAGCATCACTTCAGTCACTCTGACTTTGTTCACTTGGACCCCACTTAACAGTGCGGTGGTTCCTATGACTCAACAAAGAAGAAAAGAAACAACGAAACTACTAAGTCTTTGCGCTCCATAGTCTTCACTCAATGTCTTCTTCTGTCATAGTCTTCAATGTGAATATCTTCACATACCACCATTATCTTCAATGTCTTCATACATTTTTAGGGGTCATCTCCGGTAGGTAAACCGAATCAAGGAGGGACTACTACCTGTGTTATCCTGCAATTCTCACAAACACATTAGTCCCTCAACCACGTTTGTCGTCAATACTCCAAAACCAAACTAGGGGTGGCACTAGATGCACTTACAATCTCCCCATTTTTGGTGATTGATGACAAACTGGTTGAAGTTTTCAACGGGGATATAAATATGTGAAATTGTAAAGGATGAGGCATTGTCTTCATAAGTAGCAAAAGGCTCCCCCTGAAGATGTGCATATAAATAATTTGCTTTTGGAATGCAAATGCACATGGCAGGTTGTACTTGTGGAGATCCTCTTCAACTTATGAAGACAATTCATCATGCATGATTCGATGTAAAGAAGATAATGACATGCATAATGAAAAATGGACGTCTGCAAAATGATTTAAGTGTGGAAGTTATATGCGGAATTTATCATCGCATCACAGAATAGCAAATAAGTAGCAGACGACCATCGAGTTTAAGTGTTACAACTCAGAGAACCAAATGTATCAAGAGCAAGAGTTGTAAACACTAGGCAAAATATAATTCAACCGCCCATATGAACCCGCTTGAAGACTATCAACTCATAGATTCTCTCCCTTTTGTCAGTAAGGACCAAAAAGGGTGAAGACATTGAGCCTCTACTCATTCCCAGAAGGAGTAGGAGAAGATGGAGGGTTGGTGTCGAGGTTTGGCGGTGCAGACGAACTTGGAGTAGTGTCGATACGTGTTGGAGGTGGCGAAGTAGCATCATCTTGATCATCGATCACACGTGCATTCACAATTGCAGCAGAAGAGGAGTATTCTGAGTCTTCAAGAGATGGAGTGCGCTGCAGAATAGCATTTCTGGGCGGAGTGGAATCAAACTTGAATTGTTCTGAGAAGCCATCGTCCTGAAGATCTTCCTCAGCACACATAAGTGTCAGCCCTTTCCATGTGCGTCGATAGGTTTCATGCGCGACAAAGGCATTCTTGGTTGCAAGGTTGCGAATGCGATTAATGTCAGTCATGATGCTCTGCATCTGGCGCTTGAGCCAATCATGATGCCTATCCTGTTTCTGATGCAGGCCAACGAGAAGCTCTCGGTCATTGAGAACACGAGATCGCTTTCGAGGCCGTTGAGCAATTGTGCTGTTAGTGGCTTCGGTTGGGGCACGGTGAGGTGCATGTGTAGTACCAGCCAACGGATAGACTCGAGTGGCAGCCAGCACACCTTCAATGGGCTGAGTGAAGCTCTAACAATCAATGTTATGAAGATAAAGTGGCTCTTTATCAGGCTCTGGATTAGATGGCTTCAACAGACATATCAACATCTGGCAAGAAGACAATGTGGTTGCATGCAGATGGCTGATAGTTGAAAGCAGTGTGAAGCTTGATCAGACGCATGATCCATGGAGCATAGAACTTCAAGCCAAAAATGCCAGATCCTGATGCAGCAAGTTGGCGGATGAATAACTCTTGTGCATTGAAGCTTTTGCCATGAAGAATATGGAAGACCAATGTCTTCATTGCACCTTCTAGCTTAGCCTTTGGAGAATGTCCTTTGATAGGCCAGAGAGTTCGCCTTATGACGTGATAGATTGTGTGTGGCAGATACTCAAGGTCTTCAACAAAGAACTCCATGGGATATTCTACATCTGGAGGCAATGGCTTCATCATACTTAGCATCTGGCTCATGTTGGGTTCTGGCTTGTGAAAGATGCTTTCCACAGCTGCAGTGTGAAGCTGACAACCAGGCTCATAGAGATCACCTGGAGTGGGAAGGCCAGTAAGTTCAATGACATCAAATGCTTCGGCTTCATGATGTACATTTCCAGTCATCCACTCAAGGACCCAAGTCTTAGGATCCCTGTTGTAGCCTCTGATATGAAGGGTGGCGTAGAATTGAAGCAGCAACTCTTCATTCCAGTGCTCCTTATCAGTGACAAAATGCAGTAAGCCAGCCTCACTGAAGCAATCGAGAGCTTCTTCTAAGCAGGGCAGGCCAGCTATGGCTTCAGTATCAAGGTGCATATGCGGAAATATGCGGCCTTGGTTGTACAGAATGCATGAATAATAGTTGCGTTGCTGATAACTCCAGAACCGATCAGATGAAATCTTGGGCTTGGTGTAGGGGTTCTTTTCGCTATCGAAGAAGGTGTTGTGTGCAATGAAGCTGTTGACATTGAAGGATCCTGGTGAAGTGGCAGTACCTGGAAATCTGGGCAGTCTTGGCTTTGGCTTCTAAACCTGAGGCCTGTGCTCGACATGGTAATCAAATTGAGGACCAGCAGCAGGTGGAGGAAACAGAATAGGCCATCTGACAGTGACAAGTTGGCCATAATTGTATGCTTGCTCGATAGTATGTGGACTTGGAGGCGGAACGGGAGCAGTGGCATTAACTTTAGGCTGCAGATTTGTGTCAGGTGCGGCATTGACTTCATCTGCTTCATGGGCTTCATTGGCTTCATTGGCCACTGGTGCATTGGCCACTGTAGGATCCACATTGGCTTCGTCCATGACAACGTCATTGGATTCAGGAATGTCATTTGTGGCAGCCTCAGGATTCTCACCCTCCACTTGAGTAGCTGGAGGTTCTGGCATAGACTGGTTCTCTTCATGCACTTCTTCTTGTGTTGTAGGGGGAGTAGTGACACGCTCTTCTTCTTGTGTTGCTCCAGATGATGCAGCCAGAGGGTCTTCAGCAGCATTGGCTTCAGACACACGGACCGTCACAGAAGGATTATCTTCAGAGAACACTTGATGTGCCACTGAACTTGACAAGTTGGAGCCCTCTTCTGTGATGGTGGTCATGGAGGCAGATGGCCTCAGGCCTTTGCGAAGCCGTTGGAATACGGGCGACACCTTTGGTGATGGTGGTGTCTCCATGTAGTTGTCATCATTTGACATGGGGCTGATGACGGGCACAGATGACGGCTGGGGTAGCTTGCTAGGGGCGATCAGCCCACGATGCATCTGGTGAGATTGGCATCAAAGTACGACCAATACTGATAAGCTCACTATTCGTTCGAACAGGCGATGATATCGTTGGGCGCTCGATCTGAGGAAGAACTACATCATCTTGAACAATGTCTTCAGTCGCGATGGGGTCGACGACTGGAACTTCTTGAGCTTCTGGAGCCTCTGTGGAAGCAGGCTCATGAACAATCATTCGACGCTCTTGGTTTGTAGACGGAGGGGGAACAAAAGCAAGGGGTTCAAAAACAAGGGGCTCTGTAGGAGCAGCCCGATCTCTCCTCTTGGTTTTTCTCTTCTTAGGGGGTGGTGCTTCATCAGTGGTGCGCTTGGTTTTTCGCGTCCTGGCTTCGGCTTCAGCTGCCATGGTTTTCTTTTGTTCAGAAGCCACTGAAGGAGCCTTGGGCTTCGAGCCACGCATGCTAGCAGGGAAGACAATGTGTGGTTCTTCCTGCCGTGGTGCTTCCGTGTTGGCTTCAGATGATTTCTTTTTCTTGGCAGCCATTGAGGGATCAATGCCAGGGCGGCCAAGCGCCCTGCGCTTTTCAGCTTCATTGTAGGCTTGAACGCATTTGTCTGCAAGTGCTTTCATGCGCTCTCTCAAGCCTTTGGCTTCCTCGCGTTTCTTTCGAAATGACTCTTTGAGGTCATTAAGCATCACCTTGAACTTTTGCACATCAGCCACATTCAGCCTGCCTACATGCTTCTTGAACTGTTCCTTCTCGAAGTCTATCTTTCATTTCAGTTCAACTATGCGCTGAGCCAGAGCAAGCTCAGGAGCAATGGCGCCTTGGAAAACAATGCCTAACGCCAATGGGAAGCTGAAGGTCATCAAAGCTGAGATCTTGATTATCAAACCACTCATCAATGAAGTTCTTCAGAATGTTTACATCAAAGAGGGGCAGATCATTGAAGATCTCCGCCTCTTGCTTGCTCTTGATCAGTTGCTCCAGAGCATCTTCACAAAATTCTTCATCTGAAGACAAGTCAGTGGGTTCAGATTCATTCCTCAGAATGGCTGCAGGTGTCAGTGCATGACTCAGTTGTTGAGCTGGTGTCTTCTGTGGCTTCTCACGCCTCTTGGAGATGCGAGAGAGATCTTCAGAGTTATTGCTGGGAGCGGAAGGGGCAGTTGACAATGGCTTCGGTCTCGAAGCATTTGGGGCAGCAGATGACTTTGGAGCTTTAGTCTTCTTTTGCTTCTTAGGCTTTGGAGCAGGAGCTGGAGCTTCGTCGGTGTCAGCATCATCATCATCAGAATGATCCACTTTGGCACCTCGAACAGTAATGTGAGTGATGAGGCCAGCAAGGTTGTAGAAGGGGCCAATCTTGTTTTCATTGGCTTCACGGGTGCCATTGTCCCGAGGTGAGGAGGGACCAGGGTTGAAGTCAAGCCCCACATCCTTCTTGTTCTTTGCAGCTGAGTCTTTGGAGAACTGGTAGTTGCGCTTGAACAGACTGTCTTCACGACACGAGAGCAGTGAAGAAGGATCAACATTCTCAGGCTGCGGTTCATGCACCATGCAAGGATAGAAACCTTGCTCAATAGCTTTAGCCTGAGTCCTGGGTGGAAGATTTTTGTACAAAATATCACCCCAGGGTGCCTTGATGGCATTCTTCTCTGCATATTCTTTAGTGATGAAGCGATATCTGAACCATTCTTCTGCCCAATATCTTTGAATCCATTGGATTCGGTTCTTGCGTTCAGTGTAGGTTTCCTTTGGGTCAGTTTTGTACATCTCGTGCAAATCTGGAGGTAAGTCCTTGGAGGTGTTGCCACGATGCTGTCTGCCTCCTTTATTGCTGATTTTTCAGTAGCCATGAAGTGTAAACTGAAAGGCTTCAGTATGTGCAATGGCTTCAGACGGCTGGACTGACAGGAACTCGCTTCAGGTGAGTTGATGTGACTCTGTAAGAATTCTGCAAACAAATGCAGACTATGAGAACCAAGGGATTCTCCCACGGACATGTACCTGTGACAGCATTAAAGGTGCGAGGGAAGGGGAAGAGGTCATATGCATTCTCAGAAGATTTTGAAGATAAATCAGTTTGAAGACATTGACCTCATAACGCGAAGACATTCACTTATATGATGAGAGTTGGTTCCAGAGTTGTACCAATCCAAGAATAAGTACAAGTGAGGAATCTAACTTGTGAAGAATCATAAGTGAATATACTAGGCAGAATATGAGATGCAGAAAGAAATAGATTCGTGTTCGAAGATCTAGAAACCACTTTTGGTAGGAAGGGATGAATCTATCATATCAAGAAGACAGTAAAAAGTAAACTTTTATTACCACACAAAGAACTACTAGACGGCGCGAAGATGGATGCCGAGCAGTTCGATCTCCCATGCCCTAACTTGGCAACGGAAGACACCTACGGCAATGGCAGAGAAGACGAGGTCCGCGGCCGGCGTGAGGACGGCGTCGAGGAGGTCGCGGCAGCTAAGCGCTTCGTCGTCGGCGTCGGCGAGAGCTATCATAGGCGCTAGGGTTTCCGAGAGATGGAGAAGGAGGAAGAAGGAGTTTTGACCGAGACGAGATAGGCATTTATAAGGACAGAGACAGCATAGCGCAATTACGCAGGTGCCCCTGGCGGTTCACATCTGATGGACACGTGGCGAACATGCAACTCATTGAGAGTTGTTCCATGTTCCCACGCACGCCTGGATTGTCGGGGTGGTCGTTCCGAATTCTCCGGGTTTCAGGCAAAAGGGATATGTCATTAAAGCTAGATATAAATGTTTGTCTCTATATCTTCTGCTGACAAGGACGCAAAGAAGACATTCAAGAGTTTCAACAGAATGCATATGATTAGGATAGATAGAGCTTGAGGTATGAAGCATAGAGAGGTTAGGGTCCGATCACATTCACTTAGTTCAAAAGATTCAAACAAGAAGACATAGCTATAAGTGAATGCTGTAGAGGACAGAATACAGTATATATATAACTGAGTAAAGCCAAATCAGTAATCACGAAACCAAATCAATGTTGAAGTTAAATCAATTGCGAAGACTTTGCAAATACGGCGCCATGAGGAAACACTTCATAAGAGTTTGGTGGTGGCGTTACCCACCGTATAGGAAGTATTAGACCCAGACACGACGCACAATTATCGTGGAGCTCTGAAGTCAATTTCCACATTAATGTATTCACACTCAGAGTGTATGTCTTCATTGATTGAAGATATACATTACTTCGTGTGTTGCACATCTAAGTCATCAAACTGCATAAGTGTTAGGATGTGTGCCTAATCACAGGACATTCGAGGATTCCAAGATATTTAGCTCACACCGCAACTTGCAAAACATTTTCTCATCCAAGGGCCTAGTGAAGATATCAGCCAACTGCTCTTCTATCTTGACGTGGATGATATCAATATCTTCTTTCATAACATGATCTCTGAGGAA
Source organism: Triticum aestivum (assembly GCF_018294505.1). NCBI lineage: Eukaryota > Viridiplantae > Streptophyta > Magnoliopsida > Poales > Poaceae > Triticum > Triticum aestivum. The sequence goes on along the minus strand of NC_057801.1, from coordinate 284,963,639 downwards.
GTGATGACGAATTTCAATGTGCTTTGTCTTCGAGTGTTGAACTGGGTTATTGGCAATCTTGATAGCGCTTTCATTATCGCAGTAGAGTGGCACATGCTTCAGATGGATGCCATAGTCCTTAAGAGTTTGCTTCATCCACAGAAGCTGAGCGCAGCAAGATCCAGCAGCAATGTATTCAAATTCAGCAGTTGAGAGTGATACACAGTTCTGCTTCTTTGAAGACCAACAGACAAGAGATCGACCCAGAAAGTGACATGTGCCTGATGTAGACTTGCGATCCACCTTGTCACCAGCATAATCAGCATCCGAAAATCCAACCAGATCAAACTCTGAGCCCTTTGGATACCATAATCCTAGTGTTGGGGTGTAAGCCAAATATCGAAGAATTCGCTTCACAGCTAAGTGATGTGACTCCTTTGGTGCCGCTTGGAATCGGGAACACATGCAAACACTAAGCATGATATCTGTCCTAGATGCACATAAGTAAAGTAAAGAACCAATCATGGAGTGGTATACCTGTTGATCGAAATCTTTACCATTGGCGTCGGGGCTTAGATGACTTTTGGTTGGCATTGGCGTCGTGTATCCTTTGAAGTCTTGCATTCCAAACTTCTTCAGGCAATCTTTGAGATATTTTTCTTGTGATATGAAGATGTCGTTGCATTGCTGACGGATTTGAAGATCAAGAAAGAACTTCAGCTCTCCCATCATGGACATTTGATGTTGTTCTTGCATCATGTGAGCAAATTCATCAGTGTATTTCTTGTTGGTGCAACCGAAGATAATGTCATCCACATAGATTTGGCACACAAATAGTTCACCATCATATGTCTTCGTGAAGAGAGTGAGATCTAGAGAACCAGGTTTGAAGCCTTTGCTCTTCAGGAAGTCTTTGAGTGTGTCATACCAAGCACGAGGGGCTTGTTTGAGGCCATACAGTGCCTTGTTGAGCTTATATACCATATCAGGATGTTTTGGGTCTTCAAAACCAGGCGGTTGTGCAACATATACTTCTTCTTCAATCTTTCCATTTTGAAAGGCACACTTCACATCCATTTGATATAGAAGGATGTTATGATGATTTGCTTAAGCTAGCAGTATGCGAATGGCTTCGAGCCTAGCCACTGGAGCAAATGTTTCATCGAAGTCAATTCCTTCAACTTGTGTGTATCCTTGAGCAACGAGTCGTGCTTTGTTTCTGACTACTTGACCCTGCTCGTCTTGTTTGTTGCGATATATCCATTTTGTGCCTATTATGTTGTGCTTGAGAGGATCAGGACGCTTGACAAGTTCCCATACATTGTTCAGCTCAAACTGTTGAAGATCCTCTTGCATAGCTTGAATCCATTCAGGTTCCATGAAGGCTTCATCAACTTTCTTGGGTTCAGAGATTGAGACAAATGCAAAGTGCCCACAGAAATTTGCTAGCTGTGTTGCTCTTGAACGAGTGAGTGGACCATGTGCATTGATGCTATCGATTATCTTCTCAATTTGTACTTCATTTGCAACATGAGGATGAACAGGATGAAGATTTTGCCCCTACTAATCATTGTCATCATTTGGAGGATTGTCTTCAGGCTGAGCAATGTCTTCAGGTTGATCAGGTGCAGAAATAATAAGTTCCTCTTCAGGCTGGGCATCTGATGGTATGATCTCTCCTGTTCCCATTAGCTTGATTGATTCACTGGAAGGTACTTCATCTAGCACATTTGGCAGGTGCTCTCTTTGCGAGCCGTTAGTTTCATCGAACCGCACATCCACAGTTCCAACCACTTTATAGTGAAAGAGGTTGAAGACTCTGTAGGAGTGCGAGTCCTTTCCATAACCAAGCATAAAACCCTCATGTGCTTTCGGTGCACAAATTTTGAAGTGTGATGTGGATCCTTGATCCAACACCTAGCACCAAATACTCTGAAGTAGCTTACATTTGGCTTTTTACCAGTCAGAAGCTCATAGGATGTTTTCTTCAGAAGCTTGTGAAGATAAACATGGTTGATGACATGGCATGCAGTATCAATGGCTTCAGGCCAGAATTTTCTTGGAGTCTTGTATTCGTCAAGCATCGTCCAAGCCATCACAATAAGGGTTCTGTTCTTGCGCTCCATGATGCCATTCTGCTGAGGTGTGTAAGGAGCAAAAAACTCATGAGTGATGCCTAAGGTGTCAAGATAGAGGTCGAGGCATGTGTTCTTGAATTCTGTGCCATTGTCACTCCTAATGTGCTTGATCTTGATGCCATAGTTGTTCATGGCGCGGTTGGCGAAGCGTCTGAAGACATCCTGCACTTCAGTATTGAAGAGAATTATGTGCACCCAAGTGTATCTTGAATAATCATCAACAATAACGAAACCATAGAGACAAGCAGTAGCAGTGAGAGTAGAGTAGTGAGTGGGACCAAACAAGTCCATGTGGAGCAACTCAAAAGGTCGAGATGTAGTCATGATTGTCTTCGAGGGATGCTTGGCCCTTGTCATCTTCCCAGCTTCACAAGCACCACATAGATGATCTTTGTTGAACTTGACTTCTTCGATGCCTATGACGTGCTTCTTCTTGGCGAGAGTGTGTATGTTCCTCATGCCAGCATGCCCTAGTCTCCGATGCCAGAGCCAGCACTCTGACGACTTGGCTAGAAGACATACGGTCATCTGTGGTCCTGCTGAGAAGTCTACCATGTACAGATCATCTTTCCTGTACCCTTCAAAGACTAGAGACTTGTCAGATTCCATTAGTACAAGGCAACGATATTTTCCAAATAGCACAATCATCTTTAAGTCACAAAGCATTGAGACAGACATTAAGTTGAAGCCAAGAGATTCAACAAGCATCACTTTGTCCATGTGATGATCCCTTGAGATTGCAACTCTACCTAGGCCCAATACCTTGCTTTTACTAGTGTCGGCGAATGTGATGTGACTTTTATCACATGGACGTAAGGTTGAGTCCATGAGAAGACTTCGATCACCAGTCATGTGGTTAGTGCATCCGCTGTCCATAATCCATTCTGAAGCACGAGGTGTCGTACCCTACAGTGCAGTTAGGAGGATAGGCTTCACAAAGAGTGTTGTGAAGCATAAGCATTTTACGCACAGGAGGATTATCAAGGCTTATATCAAGGTTAGGACTGATAGTATGACTGGAAAGCGATTTAGATATAAAATACATAGTAAGACCATTTGGGCATTTTATGTTGCGTCCCATAATATGTTTTAGGTCCCCAGCAATAGCATCAGACACCTTTGATTTCCGGCTGGAGACCCTTCTCTGCAAAAGAAAGTTAATTCTTCTTCACCACCCACATCTTTAGGGGTGGCTTAGAAGCAATGAGTCTAAGTGCAGCATCTAAGAATTTCGGCTGTGGAGCCCTAGCAAATAGCCTTGCAGGAGAAGCACGATACTCATATGAATAAGCAGAAAAGTTCTTAGTTCTATGAACATAGCAGTTTGAAGACACACACTCATATTCATAAGTCTGAGTATGGTTTCCCTGCAAAACATTGGCGTTAGGGTGACTCAGGTGAGTCATGTATCTGTATGAAGCCTTTGGGCCATATGAAGTCATAGGTCTGGGGTTTGTCTTCTTCCTTGGTGGTGTCATGATGACATTCACAGGAAGATTCTCAGTACACTGTTTAGGTACCCAGATCTTCTTCATAGGTGGTCCATTCCTGCAGTTAGTACCAATATACCTGGCAAACACTTCACCATTCTGATTCTTAAACAGTTTATAGTTTGCATCAAAGGATTCATCAATGATAATAGGGTTAGCGCAAGTGAAACCGGATAAGGTGGATGGATCTACTGGAGATTCCTTCACAACAATCCATGTGGTTTTGGGGTACTGCTCAGGCTTCCAATATGACCCATCAACATTCATTTTCCTCTCGTACCCAATACCCTCTTTTCTAGGGTTTCGGTTCAGAATCTGCTTTTTGAGGACATCACATAATGTCTGATGCCCTTTGAGGCTTTTGTACATCCCTGTCTCAATCAGTGTCTTCAACCTGGCATTCTCATAAGCAATAGTAGTGGTATCCTCAATAGAGGGGTTAGTTACCACATCAGCAGTTGAAGATATTGCAACAGGAGCAGTAGAACATCCAGCAACAGAAGCAGCGTTATCACGCTCAATGCATTTTAAACATGGTTGTTCAAATCCTTCCTGAGTGGGACTGATCTGTTGAGCGCGAAGTGACTCGTTCTCCTTTTGAAGATCTTCATGATCCGATCTCAATTTCTCAAGTTCCTGCTTTCTTTGAAGATAATCATAGGAAAGCTTTTCATGAGATGTTGAGAGGGTTTCATGACTACCTTCAAGTTCCTGGTACTTAACATGAAATTTTTTTATGTCTTCAATTAAGGACTGAGTCTTAGTCATTTCCGCGTCCAACAGGTCATCACTTTTGTCTAACAGTTTTTGAATATGTTCCATAGTTTTCTGTTGTTCGGTTGCAGTTTTAGCAAGTTTTTTGTAGCTAGGTTTTGATTCACAATCAGAGTCATATTCACTTGATGTTTGAAAGTAAGCGTCGCATAAGTTTACCTTGGCACCACGTGCCATGAAGCAGTAAGTTGGAGCAGAGACGTCCTTGTCACTGGCATCAACGTTGGTGATGGATGCATTGTCTTCGGTGTTGAAGATGGACTTGGCAACGTAGGCTGAAGCTAAAGCCAGACTTGCAACGCCAAAGTCAGACTCCTCCTCAGACTCCACACCTTCTGCCTCCTCAGAAGCAGACTCCTCCTCTGAATCCATTTCCTTGCCAACAAAAGCACAAGCCTTGCCAGACGAACTTTTCTTGTGTGATGAAGACTTGGAAGAGGACTTGGAAGAAGATTTTGAGTATTTCTTCTTCTTCTTGTCATCAGAATCATATTCCTTGCTCTTCTTATTTTTCTTCTCATTGTCCCACTGTGGACACTCAGAGATGTAGTGGTCAGGTTTCTTGCAGTTGTGACAGATTCTCTTCTTATGGTCATGGGAAGAAGCTTCATCATTTCTTGAGCTGGATCGTGAAGACTTTCTGAAGCATTTCTTCTTAGTGAACTTCTGGAACTTCTTCACAAGCATAGCAAGCTCCTTTCCAAGGTCTTCAGCTTCACCAGAACTACAGTTAGATTCTTCTTTAGATGAAGAAACATCCTTTGCCTTCAAAGCGCGAGTTCGGCCATAGTTGGGACCATAGATATCTCTTTTCTCAGATAGCTGGAACTCATGTGTGTTGAGCCTCTCAAGTATGTCAGATGGATCGAGTGTCTTGAAGTCAGGGCATTCTTGAATCATAAGAGCTAGAGTGTCAAATGAGCTGTCAAGAGATCTCAGAAGCGTCTTAACTATTTCATGCTTGGTGATCTCAGTGGCGCCGAGAGCCTGAAGCTCGTTTGTGATGTCAGTGAGACGATCAAACGTGAGCTGGACATTTTCATTGTCATTCCTCTTGAAGCGGTTGAAGAGGTTGTGTAGGACACTGATTCTTTGATCTCTCTGAGTTGAAATGCCTCATTGACCTTGGAGAGCCAGTGCCATACTAGCTTCGACGTTTCCAAAGCACTCACACGGCCATACTGCCCTTTGGTCAGATAACCACAGATGATGTTCTACACAGTAGAATTGAGTTGAATGAACTTCTTGACATCAGTAGGGGTGACGCCTTCACCAGTCTTGGGAATGCCATTCTTGACGACATACCACAGATCGACATCAATGTCTTCAAGATGCATACCCATCTTAATCTTCCAGTAGGGATATTTAGTGCCATCAAAGACAGGACACGCAGCGGAGACTTTGATTATCCTTGCAGTCGACATAGCTGAAACTCCAGGTGGTTAAACCGAATCACACAGAACAAGGGAGTACCTTGCTCTGATACCAATTGAAAGTGCTAGTTATCGACTAGAGGGGGGGTGAATAGGCGATTTTTATGAAAGTCTTCAAAACATGAGAGTTTCATAGACAAACACGAAAACAGGACCTATAAACATGCAGCGGAAGATGAACTACACTAGACAAGCCATAGTATGTAGCTAAAGCATGATGACTAATAGAAGCTAGGTAGTTGGATCAGGATGGAAGATAGTATGAAGCCAATCAGAACAAGTAGTCACACAGTGAAGTCAAACAGGCAGAGCAATCAAGCAATGACTTCACAAAGACAAACTGTAAGTAAGGAGAGTAAGAGATAGAACCAGTGTGTTTTGAAGACAAGGATTTGTTTGACCAGTTCCAGTTGTTGTGACAACTGTACGTCTGGTTAGGGAGGCTGAGATTGAACTCAGAAGACCGTGTCTTCACCTTATTCCCCTTGAGCTAAGGACACACAGTCCTCGCCCAATCACTCTGGTAAGTCTTCAAGGTAGACTTCCAAACCTTCACAGACTTCGTTCACCGGCAATCCACAATTACTCTTGGATGCTCAAAATGCGACGCCTAACCGGCTGGAGGATTCACAGTCCTCAACTGTAACAAGTCTTCAGATCACGCGGACAGAAAGACTTCAGTGATGCCAAACACTCTTTGGGCTCTAGGTGTTTTGGGCTTTGTCCTCACAAGGATTTCTCTCTCAAACTCTTCAGAGGTGAGTTGCTCTCTACGACAAAAGCCGTGCACTAACTCTGAGCAGCCACCAATTTATGGTGTAGGGGGTGGGCTATTTATAGCCACTGGGCAACCTGACCTGATTTGTCCGAAATGACCCTGGGTCACTAAGGAACTGACACATGTCAGAACGGTCAGATTTTAAACACACGCGACAGCTTGACTTGGGCTACAAGTAAAGCTGACTTATCCGACTCTGGATAAGATTTGCTCTCGTTGTCTTCGCTCAAAGACATAGGATTTTGGTTGAGCATCACTTCAGTCACTCTGACTTTGTTCACTTGGACCCCACTTAACAGTGTGGTGGTTCTTATGACTCAACAAAGAAGAAAAGAAACAACGAAACTACTAAGTCTTCGTGCTCCATAGTCTTCACTGAATGTCTTCTTCTGTCATAGTCTTTAATGTGAATATCTTCACGTACCACCATTATCTTCAATGTCTTCATACATTTTTGGGGGTCATCTCCGGTAGGTAAACCGAATCAAGGAGGGACTACTACCTGTGTTATCCTGCTATTCTCACAAACACATTAGTCCCTCAACCACGTTTGTTGTCAATACTCCAAAACCAAACTAGGGGTGGCACTAGATGCACTTACACCTCCTGCACGCGAGGATACCATTAGAGGCGGTGCACTTGCACCGCTCCGGTGAACCTGTTCGCAGGATCCGATTGGCTATGTGGGAGACCGGCAAGGAGGAGGACTCCGGGAACGAGAGGTGACTCTAGGAACGCGCTGCCTCAACTCTACTTCCGCTACACGGCACTTTGTGTCTAGTGGTAACGATCTCTGATCCATCTCCAGTAGCATGTTCTTGGTTGTTCTGCGCATAGGAAATTTTAATTTGTAGTTGATGCACCCTACCATAGAACCCAACAGTGGTATCAGAGACTCTGCTATAGGATTGGGATTCAGATCGATGCATATTAGATATGTGCAAACGACAAATGAGATCTGTTGTTGTTTGCGAAATCGGCTATGTGCACGGTTGATGAGATCAATTGCACATGGGGATTGAAGTGGCTATGTTTTCTGATGATCGGAGTCGATGGGGTCGTGACACAACCTACCCCTATCGGTCAGTATCCGCCATTGGGGTTAATAGTGAAACGTAAATCCGAACTGGACTCGCGATGATTGATGAGATCGGGGTTAATAGTGAAACATAAATCGGAATTGGTATCCGCCATCGGGGTTAATAGTGAAACATAACCCCACCCGCTAACCGGCTAGCGGGACCGCCGTGTGCGTAGCGCCTTGTATTTCGTACACGATCATTTAAACCGGTAGAATGCGAGTAACTCTATTTTGCGGGTTTGATGTGAATAGTATGGCTCATGTGTATGTGATGCATGTGTGTAATTTATACATGCCCTGCATGTCATGTTTGTCAGCCGGCAGGAGCCAAAGTGTTGTCATTATAATGTATAACGACCTTCGTGTCGACTTGTGACTCTATGTAAGATTCATTACTAGTTGTAGTAGTTGGATTATAGAGATTAGGTTAGTGGCTTGGCGTCCCGGCGTGACAAACAAGATGGAGTTCCTGGATGGTCATCGGAGTTGGAGCCGACCTGGAAGAACATCCATGAAGGAGCCATACTATTTCACAATATGTGTTCATTTGTGATTGTTATGCTTCTTTGTTTCTATGCATGTTAGCATGGTAGAAAGATCCATCATGAATATCAAGCGAATTGCCATCCTCGATGTTGCACCTTCGCACGTCAAGTACGTCTAGTAGTGGGCTCATAAAATGGGGGTGTTTCTAGGTGTCCTTGAACTGAAGGGTTCGTGTCCGACACGGACATGCACTGCATCACGTTAACTTGACAAGGCTATCAAAATGGTTCTGGGCCTTTTGGCAAAGAAGGTTGGGTGACGGGGTATAAGATACCTTCCCGACCGACAGGAGTCGTATAGGGATGCGATTAGCAAGGATTTGCTTACCGGATGGGTATGTTGGCTAGCAGTGATGCTAAAGCTCACTAGTCGCATGCGCTAGTCGGATCCTAAATCACTGAGAGTTTGCGGAGGGATGCTGACTTCAGTGGGAGTATTTCTGTTTAGGCTAGAATTACTCTACATAAACACATTACTTAGTGATTGCATATTTTCTGTTGTAGATCAATGGCACCACCTGCTCAACCCAACTTTGCATTGAAATCAATTTTGGAAAAGGATAAACTGAATGGAACAAACTTTACCACCTGGTATAGAAATCTGAGAATTGTTGTCAAGCACGATAAAAAGGAACATGTTCTAGAGGATCCACTTCCAGAGGAACCCGTCGATAATGCTAATGCCACAACTAAGAATGCCTACCAGAAACTTGTTGATGAATCAATGGAGATCAGCTGTCTGATGATGGCCTGTATGGAGCCCGATTTGCAACAGCATTTCGAAAATGCTGATGCTTACGATATGATCGAGAGTCTCAAGAGCATGTTTCAGACACAGGCTAGGACCGAAAGGTTCAATGTCTGGAAATCCTTGATGGATTGCAAGCTGAAGGAAGGTGATCCACTGAGCCCACATGTGATCAAGATGATCGGATATGTGCAAGCTTTGGATCGGTTGGGCTTCTCGCTCTTGGATGAGCTTGCTACAGATGCAGTTTTGGGTCCTCTTCCACCCAGCTATGGGACGTTCATTTCGAACTATCATTGCATGGCATGGATAACAAGCTCACTGAATTGCATGGGATGCTCAAAGTGGCAGAGTAGGATATAAAGAAAGGCACGCATCAAGTGTTGATGGTGCAGAAATCGGCTAAGTTCAAGAAGAGTTGGTCCAAGAAAAAGGCTAAGGCAAAGGACACGGAGACTGTAACCTCCGCAGCTGCACCGAAGTCTGGACCGAACTCGAAGACCATTTGCTATCATTGCAAGGAAACTGGTCACTGGAAGAGGAACTGTAGCAAGTGGCTTGCAGAGCATGGCAAGAAGGTCAGAAATGCTTCTTCAAGCAAAGGTACACTTGTTGCATATGTTATAGACATTTACCTTGCTGACATACCTAGTAGCTCTTGGGTATTTGATACCAGATCGGTTGTTCATATTTGCAACTCGCGTGTGGCACAAGGGGAGATTGACATCAGGGTCGGCAACAAAGCAAGAATTGCTGCATTGGAGGTCGGCACGATGTAGTTCCAGCTTCCTTCCGAATTTATTATGAAATTGAATAATTGTTATTACATTCCTGCACTTAGTCAGAACATTATTTCTGCCTCATGTTTGATGAGTCAAGGTTATGAATTCAATTTAAAGGACAATGGTTGTTCGATATTTTTGAATGGTATGTTCCACGACTATGCACCCATTGTTGATGGACTATTCATTTTGAATCTGGAAACAGAACATGTCTATAATATGAATGTCAAGAGGCATAAGCCTAATGAGATAAATCTGACATACTTCTAGCATGCCGGCTTGGACACATTAGTCTAAACGCATGAAGAAGCTCCATGATGATGGGCTCCTGACTTTGTCCGACTTCAGGTCGTTTGAGACATGTGAATCATGCTTGCTCAGCAAGATGACTAAGTCTCCTTTCACAAAGAGTTTGGAGAGCTGTTGGAACTTATACACAGTGATGTGTGTGGTCCAATGAGCACAACTGCCAGAGGCGGCTATCAGTACTTCGTGACTTTTACCGATGACTTGAGTAGATATGGATATATCTATTTGATGAGGCACAAGTCGGAAACTTTTGAAAAGTTCAAAGAGTTTGAAAACATGGTTGAGAATCAGCTCGGCAACACTATAAAGCTTCTGCGTTCTGATCGTGGAGGTGAGTACATGAGCCGGGAGTTTGATGATCATCTGAAAAGTCGAGGTATAGTACCTCATCTCACACCTCTGGGTACGCCATAGAGAAACGACGTGTCGGAACGGAGGAATAGGACCTTGTTGGACATGTTCTGGTCTATGATTAGCAAATTGGATTTACCCTTGTTATTCTGGGGATACGCTCTAGAAACTGCATCTTTCACACTTAACAGGGTACCATCAAAATCCGTAGACAAGACACCACATGAGATGTGGACCGGGAAGAGTCCCAGTTTGTCTTTTCTAAAGATTTGCGGTTGTGAAGCATTTGTCAAGCGACTTATGTCAGACAAGCTTACACCCAAGTCGGATAAATGCATATTCATGGGATATCCAAGGGAAACCTTGGGATATAGCTTCTACAACCGGGAAGAGAACAAAGTGTTTGTTGCTCGAAACGGGGTTTTCCTTGAGAAAGAGTTTCTCAGTCGGGAGGCCAGTGGGAGGACGGTTCAACTTGAAGAAATTTGAGGACCACTCAGGGATGGCTCGGCTGGTGATGAGATCATACCAGAGTCAGTCAGGGAACCCATAGTGGAAGCGACATCGGAACCATGGAGGTCTAAAAGATTGCGTAGAGTGTGTGATGTATCGTTGCTAGAAAACGACGAGCCGGCCACGTATGCGGAAGCGATGGTGAGCCCAGATTCTGAGGCATGGCTGGACGCCATGAGATCCGAGTTAAAGTCCATGGATGAAAATCAAGTATGGGACTTGGTTGATCCGCCGCCTGGCATAACAGCCATTGGTTGCAAATGGGTCTTTAAGAAGAAAACCGATGTGGATGGAAATGTTCAGATCCGCAAAGCTCGGCTTGTCGCTAAGGGTTATGGACAAGTTCAAGGAATTGACTATGACGAGACTTACTCGTCGATAGCGATGCTGAAGTAGGTGAGGATCGTACTAGCTATAGCTGCATATTTCGATTACGAGATATGGCAAATGGATGTTAAGACGACTTTCCTTCATGGAAATTTAACCAAGGACGTGTTTATGATATAGCCCGAGGGTTTTGTCGATCCGACTAGCACTAGTAAGGTATGCAGGCTCAAGAGATCCATTTATGGCTTGAGGCAAGCATCTCGGAGCTGGAATATTCATTTTGATGAGGTCATCACTGGTCTCGGTTTCATCAAAAGCAAAGAGGACACTTGTTTATACAAGGAGTTAACTGGGAGCTCGATAGTGTTTTTGATCTTGTATGTGGATGACATATTGTTGATCGGGAACAATGTTTCGATGCTAAACTCGGTCAAGGGATCATTGAATGGCAAGATTTCAATGAAGGACCTCGGTGAAGCAGTTTACATTTTAGGCATCAAGATCTATACAGATAGACCGAGAAGGTTTCTCGGCTTAAGCCAGAGCACATACATAGATAAAGTGTTGAAGCAGTTCAACATGAGTGAGGCGAAGAAAGGGTTCTTGCCACTCTCACATGGTAGAAGGCTAAGCGAGACTCAGAGTCCTTTGACATCTGATGAGCGAAGCAGGATGAGTAGGATTCTGTATGCCTCGGCAATCAGATCCATCATGTATGCCATGATATGTACAAGGCCTGATGTTGCTTTTGCAATAAGCCTAACAAGTAGATACCAGGCAAATCCCGGTGAGAGTCACTGGGCAGCGGTAAAAACTATTTTGAAGTACCTGAAAAGGACTAAAGAGATGTTCCTAGTTTATGCAGGTGAGGAAAAGCTCGTCGTAAGGGGTTACGTCAATGCTAGTTTCCAAACTGACATAGATGATTGTCGATCATAGTCCGAATTCGTGTATGTCATGAACGGAGGAGCAGTGAACTGGATGAGTTCCAAGCAACATACAGTGGCCGGTTCTACCACAGAAGCCGAATACATTGCGGCTTGTGAAGCTGCAAAGGAAGGTGTTTGGATCCGGCATTTTCTGGATGATCTTGGTATTTTCCCAACCTCAGTAAAACCGTTGGACCTTTATTGTGATATTTCTGGTGCCATCGCACAAGCCAAGGAGCCGAGGAATCACCACAAGGTCAGACACACAGATCGGAAATATCACCTGATACGAAAGATCGTAAAGAATGGTGATGTAGAGTTATGCAAAATTCACACAGATGCAAATGTTGCAAATCTGTTGATTAAGCCGCTTCCACAACCCAAGCATGAAGGGTACGTTAGAGCTATGGGCATTCCATGTCTATTTGATTGACTCTAGTGCAAGTGGGAGACTGTTGGAGATATGCCCTAGAGGCAATCATGTATGATGATATTTCCTATGTGTTTATGAATAAAGATAGTCCTTGGATGTAATCAATGATACTTGTTGGCAAGTACGCGACTTGTCTGTGAGATCTTGTGTTGTATGATACATCCTAAATTGTCCCTAGTCGCAAGTGACGTGTGGGCACACGTCGGACTAGACTAGCATATGAGATGGTGGATGGCTCGGTCTCACTAGCCATGGAGCATTGGATGCTAACCGGATAATATGGACTCGGAAGGATCTGGTCGGATTCGATGTAGTCGAATCCGAGTCGAGATAAGGTCTGAGTCGGATAGACCCAACTATGAGACGCAGTGATATGTCATCTGTGAGTCTCTAGTACAACATATGTTCTATGTCCTAAGACCTAAGTTGACGTATGTACTCGGGATGGTGACAGACTTGCTTTGGACTAACCAAACTCTACTCCATGACTACGTGGTTACAAAGGTAGGTTTCGGGCTTGTCCAAACCCATGCTATGAGACGTGGTCGAGCAAGATGGGATTTGCCCCTCTGATCAGGAGAGATATACTCTAGGCCCCTTGTGTGATCCGACCAGGATAAGCATGGCCATGCGACAAGGATTATGAGATAATCCAGTTTGAGGTCGGCATCACTGGAACGAGAAATAGGTCGGGCTAGCACAAGGATGACAATCTCGCCTTGAGCTCGACAACATATATATATCATGTGGCAAAGGGAACAGAAGTGTGACACATTGTACAGGTTCGCCTAGCCAGCTTCATAGTCTGCTTGGTGTTCGGCATGCCTTGCTAGAGGCCGCTACCAGCCGTGCAGTTCGGAGGTGATTCGAACTGCGACCAAGCCGTCTTGAACCTAAGTGGTCGCGCGCTTTAGGGAAGGAACCTACGAGGTCGGATCCGAGGACACTGGTCGGAAGTGATCCGGGTGGCCGAGTAAACTTATGGGCTTTAGGATCCGTGCAAGGCCCAAGTGTTGAGCCCATGACGGATGCCTGTATAAAGTGGGGTGCGGCACACTCATGCGGTTGATCACTTCGGCGCTGTCACTAGGGTTTGCATGTGTTGCGAATAACCACCTCCACTCTCTTCCGGTTGTGTGATCGGACCTAGCAGTCCACCGCACAATGTTCCTCCTGCACGCGCGGATACCATTAGAGGTGGTGCACTTGCGCCGCTCTGGCGAACCTGTTCGCGGGATCCGATCGGCTACGTGGGAGACCGGCAAGGAGGTGGACTCCGGGAACACGCTACCTCAACTCTACTTCCGCTGCAAGGCACTGCGCGTCTAGTGGTAACGATCTCTAATCCATCTCCCGTAGCATGTTCTTGGTTGTTGTGCGCGTAGGAAATTTTAATTTGCAGTTGACGCACCCTACCATAGAACCCAATAGAGGTTTCCACTACAGCACTGAATGATGTGTGCAGGGTTCCCGTGGCACCAAACGGGCGTCTCGGTACACCGTGCCACTTGCCAACCGCATCATAGCCCACCCTAGGGTCAGTGGTACGCACGGCCTCCAACATACTACAAACACCAGAAACTACTTACAACTCCTGGACAGAGGACATGGCGATTAATAAGTCGAGAGAGTCAATTAAGGATCCCAATATGTGGTAGTAACTGTCTTGGATCACAAACACGGAACTCAGTTCCTGAGGACGATTTCAACGAGACAACCCACCATGTAATCCTACATGGCCTCTCACCGCTACCTTTACCAAAACGTGTTAACACACTTAGGTCTCAACAGTAGGACATGATGACCATATTCCAATTCATCCCTGATGAATCAGACCTCACACAACACTAAGCAATAGCAGCCATAACAAGAAAGCATGAATCAGTAGGCACATCATGGCTCAAACAACTCCTACTCATGCTAGTGGGTTTCAACTATTTACTGTGGCAAAGATAGGTCATGCAGAGGAAAGGGGTTCAACTACCGTAGCATGTAACAATTGATTTGTTGTTGTCCTAATGCAGTAAAAGAGAGCAAGAGAGAGACAGAGAGAGAGAGATAGATAGATAGAGAGAGAGAGTGGAGTTGTATCGGAATGCTCAATTGGGTTTGCTAGTCGTCACTTCTAAAGATAGTATAGCTCTTCATCGGTGTCATCGAACTCATCGTCGGAACAATGTCTACTGAGGGGGAACAACACCGGCAAACAGAGAAGGAACACAATCAATGCAATGCAACAATATAATAAATGATCATGACATGGCAATATGCTGTTGCTTGAGCTATTGCCACTAGACACACTTTAAATGGAGTTGGTTTGAATACAAGACTCAAATTCAAACTCCATATGTGATTATTCATATGCCATTTAATTGGTTTGACCTGATCAGCAGGAATAAGTTGTTCAAACATGCATGAAAATGGTACAGATGGAAAGATTGGATTTTTCTGATAATTTTTCATATATAATTTGTTTCATTCTGAGTTATAGATTATTTTCTATGTTTTTCTAAAGTTTATAACATTTTTTGGAATTTCCTGGTTATTAAAAATAAACTAAATCCAGAAAATGCTTTATTGCATCAGCATTATGTCACAGAGACGTCAGCGGGTCAACTGGGCGGCTAGAGTCAAACCTAACACATGGGGCCCATCAGACAGTGACTCATCTAACTAACCCTATTAATTAGTGCAAAACTAATCCTAACTAAAAGTGTCAGTGGGGGTGGCCCACATGTCAATGACATAGGGGTCAAAGGAGTCAAACCCTCTAGCGGCTTGACGCCGGCGACGGCAGACGCGTCGGAGCACTGCGGGATTGCTCCTCCGACGTCCAAATGGATGGCCGAGGGCACCTATGGGTTGTGAAGACTCGTCCGCATCGAGTGGTGGTGGCGGTCGGGCCTATAATGGTGGGAGTTGATGCCGGCGAGCTCGGCTGCGGCGGCCAGAGCTCGGGTGTGCGCGGGATCGATGATGCGGTGCGCAGACGAGAGAAAAGAGGCGCTAGCGGGGCTCTACGCGTGGCGGTGAGCATGTTGGACACGCGCCCGTGACCAAATGGTCACCGGAGTGTCGACGGCGGCGAGCGCAGGCGGCGGCACGTTCGTTCGTGGACAAGGCGGCAGCTACACTGTGCAAATGAGATAGAGGAGAGGGGTATTTGAGGGAGGAGCTCACGGTGATTGTGTTGAGCTGCTCAGCAGGCTCGGCTCCATCCGAGCGGGCGAAGCGGATCTCCGGCGGCCGACGGTGAAGAAGACGGTGGTGGCGATGAAGCACGGCCTCCGGGTATCATGTAGCTTGGTGGAGAGGATGAGGAAGACACTGTGGAGTTTCTTGGCGGGTCGGCGAGGCGTGTGGTGGACGGTGGCCGCGTGGGCAGTGAGCGGCGGCGACGAGCGCGCTCGGGTGCGCTACACGGATAGAGCAGAGGAGGGGAGAGGAGGATTGGATAGGACAGAGTGGTCGGGGGGTTGCATGGCGTCTCTAGCCGGCCTCCAGCGTCGGCAGAAGCAGGAGGTGGCTTGGGCGCGTGCCGGCGCGTGGCGACCATGCGCGTGGCGTCCGACTGGCGGGAGCTGGCCGACGACTAGCAGTGCCAGGTGTTGGGCCGGGCTGGCTACAGGGGTTGGGCCAGGTAAGTCCTTTTCTTTATTTGTATTTCTTTGTTTCTGTTATTTTTTATTTCTTTAGCCATTGTTTTGACTTTAAACAAAATTCAAACAATGCCAAAACATTTTGAACAATTTTATGTTACTTCTCCGGACTATCACAAAGGTCATAAAATATAACAGAGACATTTGGAAATATATTCCATATATTAAGAATATAGATCCAAATTCAAATACAATAGTGATTTAAATTTAGAGCCAAATAATCCCTTAAAAATGTTCCAAAATTTTGGTTTGATATATAACTCTTGCCAAAATTCTCAAAACTATTTTCAGGGCATCTTGGATTCATTGAAAATATCTTGAGCTTCAACTAGTTAGCTTGATTTGGTGCTAGGGTTTCATCAATCCCCGTTTCAAGTTCATTTGAAATTTTAAACATGATGCATGTATGCAATGCCACTAATTACAAGCATTAAACTGGGGCTGTGACAACTCACCCCCACTAAACAAGAATCTCATCCCGAGATTCAAGCGTGAGCTAAGAAGACAGAGGGGACACAAGCTATCACAATCTTCTCGATCCAGCTGCCCTGCTCGAAGTTGTTGATTCATTTCTTCATATTGATCTTGGCGTCTTTGCACTTGATATCTTCATCCAACACGATGACGATAGAAAGAAACTCTACAAAAATCGATCTCCTTGAAGATCGAGCAACTCAACATCAACTCATGGAATGAGATGTGGAAACATCTCTTGAACTGGGACTCAAAACTTACATCAAGAGGAATGGATAGTAACATATGACAAAAGTTTGATTTGGTAGGCAATAATTCCACGATTAAGAAGATGGTGGACCGGGCCAAAGTAGGGAGGAGTTCATTGCCATGATTCCATAATGGGGCACCTCAGGGAAGGTGACTTGTAGAACTATTCCCTTAAGTGCCAAAAGGAGTTAATTTTGTTACATAGATCATCGAAACTCTCTATACCAGCCTAAGGCAATTCACCAACAATCGTTTGGCGGAGTTCAAAGGAATGGCAATACCCGGACTAGAATGGATGATGTGGACTACCTTGTTGAAGACAACGCAATGGATGATTTTTGCTTATCATCATAAATGGATGGGACCCATGGTAGGTCCACTTTTGAAGATGATCCTGGACAATAATTGATGAGAATGGCAGCCCATGGTAAAATGGCACAATGGCGGGTGCAAGCTGGGAACAAAATGTAAATCTTGAGAATGATTCCACTAACTGCAAAAGAGTTTAATAGTAGAGAGTGATTCCACTTTTTGAATGGTTATAGTATAATCGAAGAAACTAAGAGCACAAGAATCCCTAAGGCACAACTTCTAGATTAAATCGCACGAAATCCTCATGGAGAAGACGGACAAGTTTCTCATTCCAGATACTATAATAATAGATCTTCTAGCTAGGTGTGTCAGCCAAAACGTCAGTCTTGCTAAAACCTACATCATAGATCTTGGAATAGTTCCAACCATCATACATGCCTGAGATTCAGATCTGGTTGGTAACAGGATAATTCAGACAACATGTCTAGAAAAGAAAGTTTGCAACACAAACCGATGAGATGACGTTGCGAGATTCTCGGGAAATGAACTACGGTAGCAAGCTCCAAAACATGAGCGGGTTTTGTTAGACACATGTGAACACACTATCCCAGACAAGCATCACCACACAATAGTCTTATAATAAAACACTACCAAGTTCAGGTTGGGAACCATCATTTAGGATATCGAAGTCATGTGCATGACCAAGGATTAGCAAAACAAACTCCTTTTTCTTGAACAAATCAATCAGTAGCTTGGTGTGCTAGGGATACATATAGAATGAAGGTTGCAAGTCTCCAAACCACATAATACTTCGCACATGTGCATGACTGGCAAGGGATGATTCCAGGGGAAGCAAAACAAGCTTTCTCAAACTCACAGCAGCAACTTGCATCATATGCATGTGAATTAGAGGAAGTTGCTTCTTCCATCAAACATAAACTTCATGAGCTAGCATGAACAAAATGCTTTCAAAAGTTTCCAACACTAACTTAGATGTTCAACATGAATCATGGACAAGATGAAAATGTTGTCAATGGGCTCAACAACAATCCATCCAGGCTTCCATAGAGATGGAATTCCACAATTAAGTGCGGTGGCAGCATTGGTTAGGCCAAAAGATGTAATGGTGTATGCTCGAGGGATTTATCAAGAGTGAGACAACATTACGCACATCGTTGGTTCTGATTTGATTTGAGGATATCCCATTCTCAAATCAAAGTGTGGGCAAGACAATAGATCCAACAATTGGTCACTGGGATCAACCGGTGAAGATATCATCTTTCTTCAACACGCACAAACACAAGGATATCCCTCCGAAACGAACTAAGTTAGGCAAGATTTTATCTTCCAACTCTACAAGTTGTTGTTTAGCTTAACCAACTAGCTCTGGGTATCCAACACAGATTCTTGGAGAAGGGGTGGTTTACAAGAAACCAACTTGATCACGAACTCAACATAACGGTCAGGGTACACAACCTGGTAATATTTTCGAGAAGATATTCAGAAAATCATGAACCACCGATATGCTACTAAGCTCGAGAATAATCTTTCTTTTGAGGCAAGTTGATGTCATCAAATAAGCAAGGGATTAACACGATCCTAACTCATTGATCGAAGAGTGCACCAGGAAATATGGACTAGTAGCACGATCAATCTTAGGAGGATGACTTAGTAACCAACATGCTAAGAATGAAATTATCGTCCATTAACTTCAAGGCAACAAGGTTATTAGAAGTATTGATTTCATACATCATGGTTCACTTGTCGGCATTCTGGTTACAATAACACAGGAACCGAGAAATGAACAATGATGGCGAGAAGTATCAACGCGTCAAGAATTCATAAGAGGTGGTGCAATTTTCATGACAATCCTCACATAAAGTGGGTAATACTTCAGGTAGAACAGACCAGAAGCTGGATTGGCATTTTGATCTACGGAGTACGACTACTTTGACTCAATCCTGGATAGGATGAAGTGTTGGAGTTTGTTTCTCGTTGTCATCGCGAAATAGAACGTCTTGACGGACTACAAGAATAATAGGCATCTATGAACACGAATGTACAACTACTCCTAACTATCAATTGATAGACGGAGGTTAGAGAAAAACTAAAGAGGGACAACTCAAAGGAACATGTGATTTTCTGAGTTGTGGATGCATAGATTAGCATGTCGAACAAATCTCAACATTCCTTCTAGAAAACCCATGCAGAAGAGGAGGACTAGCAGATTCACAATGTAGAATGGAGAACTCATCAAGAGCACCTTGGTTGTGATCTTTTGGTTCAAAAGAACTTCTACAATATTGGTTCATGGTATTGGAAGAACGATATACCATAGACCTTTAAGACTATCACAATGGTTACTAATATCCTAAAGGGACGAGCAACACTATCAACATGAGGTAAGTAGAGCGAATCTTGGGTTCAAGAACCCAGAAAAAATAATACCTACTAACTAATAACATCATGAGATGCTCTCGATAATGATGGACAGAATCATCACACTGAGAACACAACACAAGGTTGGGTTACTAGATGGTTCTCGAGGATACCCTAGTCTCATAATAGTAGCTTCAACATATATGTCGGGGCAATGGAGTACCTCAACACACTGATTAGTGTGGTTAATATGGCCCAAAGGAACATCAGAAATGGAAAGAATGGATTTGCAAATGCATCAGACTATTTAGAAACCCAGGATAACTCAAACAACATAACGGCTATAAATGCTCAAAAAGATTTCAGACATCCTGCAAAATGGTGGCATAACCACTCAACATCACAATATCAAGATTGCGAGACCAACTGTTAACACACAGAAGTACTAGCAACTGAACTGAGACTTGAATCCATCAATCCTATAAGTCTACGGATTAGTAACACGTGATCCTGATAGATAAAGGAGAAGCCTAGTTCTTAAATGTCGTAGGAAAGAAGAGGGTGACTCAGATCAGAAGGACATAGGGTAAAGGAGTAAAAAGAGCCTTACATTCCCTTCCAAAATCAATTACCTTATATAACTAAAGAAGTTCTAGACTCAACTTCGACCAGTTTGGCTTGGTAATCCTACAGGCAGTCAGGCTTTGATACCAAAGCTATCAGGACCCCGATCCTAAGTCACACCGATCTAGCATGTAACACATCATATCACTTTGCGGCCTCATGCACGGTATCCCCACGGGTGCCACCTTACCTGGCCCAGGACCGTTTGCACCTTTTGGCTCACATATATGATAGTGTCGCTAGCATCCATATGACAGAGAAACTGGGCCGACATGACTAGTCATAAACACAAGGTAGCACTAACTTACAGGGATAGGCATTCATGACCCAGCAATGCATGGGTCGGTCGGCAGCGAGTGAATCCGGGATGTAGCAAGCTAACAAGACTCTGGTAGACACCGTGTGACATGTCCCCGAAGGGACAGACACATGAGCAAAGAAGGACACATGCTGATCATCCCATGTGTTCCAGAGTAGTAGCAAGCTACCATGGCTCAGTGGAAGCACCAGGAGATATTTCCCCATAAGAGAGGCTACCAAGAATAAACACCAAGGTTGTCGGATCCCACACATAGCAATACACGTTACGTGTACGCATAACATGCAAGTATGTGTTGTACAACATGGCATCACAATATAACCCAACAACTCATATAGATAAAGGCCTAGAAGGGCCACATAGCATTTTTTACAAACAGGGGTCACCTGACCCAACATACAGAGCATATAAGCAACGGAAGCATAACATGTCTGAGTACAGACAACTACAGATGGAAAAGGATGAGAAGCCTACCTATCTACAAGACCGTCCCAAGGGTACAAGATCATAGCTGAGGTAACAAGCTAGACGTCAAAGTCCACGTGAAACTACTAGTGAGACTAAAGTCTCTCTGGAAAACATAAAGTAAGCAAACATGAGTACAAATATACCCTGCAAGACTTACATCAGAACTATCTACATATGCATCAGTATCAACAAAGGGGTGGTGGAGTTAACTGCAGCAAGCCAGCTTTGACTCAGTGGCTATCCTGTACTATGACTATTGGTAACTCTTTTGAGGTGGCGCACATGAGTCCACATATTCAGCATATCAATACACCACTATGGATCCGCTCCTGTCTCCCTATGAGAAGGCCATGCATAGCACTCACTCTTATCTTGCGCATTTTAGAGTATCCACTTTCACTTGTCTATGAATTGTATAAGCAACCCAGCAGTCCATTACCGCGAACGCGTATATTCAAATAGTTTAATAACCCTGCAGGTGTGTACTTCTTCATACACACTCCCACCACTTGTCGCTGTTACACGACATGTACTCGACAACCTTCAAGCGGTAGCCCTGCGAGGGTGTCAGCCACGACCTGACTAACCACACAAGTATCTAGTCCGGGTTTATCGCCTATTTGGGTTCTATCCATAGGGAGTCTGGCCGAGGTTTCTACTATGGCCCACGAACGATGTGTGCAGGGTTCCCGAGGCACCAAACGGGTGTCTCGGTACACCGTGCCACTTGCCTACCGCATCATAGCCCACCCCCAGGGTCAACGCTACGCATGGCCTCCAGCATACTACAAACACCAGAAACTACTTGCAACTCCTGGACAGAGGACATGGTGATTAATAAGTCGAGAGAGTCAATTAAGGGTCCCAATGTGTGGTAGTAATTGTATTTGATCACAAACACGAAACTTAGTTCCTGAGGACGGTTTTAATGAGATGACCCACCATGTACTCCTACATGTCCTCTCACCGCTACCTTTACCAAAACGTGTTCACACACTTAGCTCTCAACAGTAGGACATGATAACCACATTCCAATTCATCGTCGATGAATCAGACCTGACACAACACTAAGCAATAGCAGGCATAAGAAGCAAGCATGAATGAGTAGGCACATCATGGCTCAAACAACTCCTACTCATGCTAGTGGGTTTCAACTATTTACTGTGGCAAAGATAGGTCATGAAGAGGAAAGGGGTTCAACTACCGCAGCATGTAAGAGTTGATTCATTGTTGTCCTAATGCAGTAAAAGAGAGCAAGAGCGGGAGAGTGGGATTGTATGGGAATTCTCAATGGGGTTTGCTTGCTTGGCACTTCTGAAGATAGTATAGCTCTTCATCGGTGTCATCAAACTCATCATCGGAACAACGTCTATTGTGGGGGAACAACACCGGTAAACAGAGAAGGAACACAATCAATGCAATGCAAAAATATGATGCATGATCATGACATGGCAATATGTTGTTGATTGAGCTAATGCCACTAGGAGCACTTTAAATGGAGTTGGTTTGAATATAGGATTCAAATTCAAACTCTATATGTGATTATTCATATGCCATTTAATTTGTTTGACCTAATTAGAAGGCATAAGTTGTTCAAACATGCATGGAAATGGCACAGATGGAGAGATAGAATTTTTCTAATCATTTTTCATATATAATTTATTTCATTCTGAGTTATAGATTATTTTCTATGATTTTCTGAAGTTTGTAACTTTTTTTGGAATTTCCTGGTTATTAAAAATAAACTAAATCCAGAAAATGCTTTATTGCATTTGCATTACATCACAGAGATGTCAGCGGGTCAACTGGGCGGTCAGAGTCAAACCTGACACATGGGGCCCATGAGTCGGTGACTCACCTAACTAACCCTATTAATTAGTGCTAAACTAATCCACTCAAAGTGTGAGTGGGAGTGGCCCACATATCAGCGACACAGGGGAGGTCAAAACCCTGGTCAAAGGAGTCAAGCTCATCGGCAGCTTGACGCCGGCGAGGGCAGACGCGGCGGAGCGCTACGGGATTGCTCCTCCGGCATCGAAATGGATGGCCGAGGGCACCTATGGGTTGCAGAGACTCGTCCGCATCGAGTGCTGGTGGCGGCTGGGCCTGTAGTGGTCGGAATTGACGCTGGCGAGCTCGGCTGCGGCGTTCGAAGCTCGGGTGTGCGCGGGATCGATGATGTGGTGTGCAGATGAGAGAAAAGAGGCGCTAGTGGGGCTCTACGCATGGCGGTGAGCATGTTGGACACGAACTCGGGACCAAATGGTCACCAGAGCGTCGGTGGCGGCGAGCACAGGCGGCAGCGTGTTCGGTCGCGGACAAGGTGGTAGCTACAGCATGCAAACAAGATGGAGGAGAGGGGTATTCAGGGGAGGAGCTCAGGGTGATTGCGTTGAGCTGCTTAGCGGGCTCGGGGAGGCATCAGAGCGGGCGAAGCGGCGAGGCGGATCTCTGCCGACTGACGGTGACGAAGACTGTGGTGGCGATGAAGTAGGGCCTCCGTGTGTCACATAGCTCGATGAAGAGGACGAGGAAGACACTTCGGAGCTTCTTGGTGGGTCGGCGAGGCGTGTGGTGGCCGGTGGCCGCAGCGGCGACGAGCGCGCTTGGTTGCGCTGCGGGGAGAGAGCAGAGGAGGGGAAAGGAGGAGTGGATAGGTCAGAGTGGTCAGGTGGTTGCGTGGCATCTCCAGCCAGCCTCCAGCGTCGGCAGAAGCAGGAGGTGGCTTGGGCGCGTGCCAGCGCGTGGCGACCATGCGCGTGGCGTCCGACTGGCGGGAGCTGGCCGACGACTAGCAGTGCCAGGTGTTGGGCTGGGCTGGCTACAGGGGTTGGGCCAAGTAAGTCCTTTTCTCTATTTCTGTTTCTTTGTTTATGTTCTTTTTTTATTTCTTTAGCCATTGTTTTGAATTTAAACAAAATTCAAACAATGCTAAAACATTCTGAGCAATTTTATGTTACTTCTCTGGACTATCCCAAAGGCAAATAAAATATAACAGAGACATTTGGAAATATATTCCAAATATTAAGAATATAGATCCAAATTCAAATACAACAGTGATTTAAATTTAGATCCCAAATAATCCCTTAAAATGTTCCAAAAAATTTTGGTTTGATATATAATCTTGCCAAAATTCTCAAAACTATTTTCAGGGCATTTTGGATTCATTGAAAATATCTTGAGCTTCAACTAGTTAGCTTGATTTGGTGCTAGGGTTTCATCAATCCCCATTTCAAGTTCTTTTGAATTTTTAAAGATGATGCATGGATGCAATTCCACTAATTACAAGCATTAAACTAGGTCTCTGACAGTAGCCACCATGTGTGCCTCCTCCGCGTGGGCTGAAATGACAATGGCACGCTAGCTCCTCCCTGCCGGCGTGCTGGAGCACGCGCTCATCCTCCTCTTCATACTTTGCGGGCATAGACGCGGCTCCACCAGCTACTCGCGTGGTTGGCAGCGTGGCGACATCGCGAGGAGGGACTGCATACGACGTGAGAGGGCGAGCCTTCGGCTTCATGGCACAGGGATGGCAGGGACACAGCAGTGATGGGTGAGAAATGGTCGGCCGAAGCAGGTGGGCGCCAACATGCGCAACGGCGATGGTGGCATAATAATGAGTGCACGTATGGGAGCTTACTTTAGTTCTATATAGGGTTGGTCAAACTTAAAAGCACACTGTACTAGTACACATAAACATTATACTGGGGTAGCGCTTATACTACCATATTAGTTAGCACAGCATCGATATGGAATCATGTGCAAGCGCGTGCACCTGCAGACGCGTGGTCGATCGAACGGTGCATCACCGTGTCGCGCTCGAAGGACATCCACCGAACCTTTTTGTGTGAGTGAAAACAATCCCCGAATATTACTCTACTTTTTTCTGGAAAAGTTCTTCACACTACAATATTTCCATATATTTGAATTTAGCTTCAGCTCGTGTTTATTTGGATTTGGACGTTTTAGGTGCGCCCTAGTTTTTTTAATACTGATTCTGTGTGTGTGACTGAGAGAGAACACGTGTATGTGTCCATATGTGTGTTGTGGCGGAAGGGTAATGTGGAGACGGTGTGCGTGTGATAGAGACATAGAGAGGTGTGAATGTGCAAATGATCATGCATGAGTGAGACATAGAGAGATGTCGATACGTTGTTTATACATGAGAGAGCGGTCTTCTATTTGTACTTGTGTGTGTGTGAGAGAGAGAGAGAGGAGCATCTGTAACACAACAACCATCTCTCTAGATTCGTCCATCCCTTGCACGAATGCATGTAACACATGCATCAACGCACACATTTTGACACCCTCACCCGACCCCTGCCCACCTCAAGGCTTGCACATCGCTCTCTATCTCGCACGCACAATCTCTCCGTGAAAACCCTATTTAGCATGTAGCTGTCTGACACATACACACACATTCTCTCCATAGGTTTGATTTGTCTCAATAACTGACACACACACACACACACTGCACACGCACTCCCCCTCCCTCAAGCACACAATTCATCCCCATACAAGGTTATATGGCGACCACTCTCACTTGTGCTTCTGGATGTCTACTATACAAATTTATTCTGGTAGACTCGTGTTGGGCCTCCAAGCGCAGAATTTTGTAGGACAGTAGCAATTTTCCCTCAAGTGGATGACCTAAGGTTTATCAATCCATGGGAGGTGTAGGATGAAGATGGTCTCTCTCAAGCATCCCTACAACCAAATAACAAAGAGTCTCTTGTGTCCCCAACACACCCAATACAATGACAAATTTTATAGGTGCACTAGTTCATTGAAGAGATGGTGATAAAAGTGTAATATGGATGGTAGAAATATATTTTTATAATCTGAATAAATAAAAATAGCAAGGTAGCAATTGATAAGACAGAGCACAAACGGTATTGCAATGCTTGAAAACAAGGCCTAGGGTCCGTACTTTCGCTAGTGCAATCTCTCAACAATGCTAATATAATTGGATCATATAACCATCCCTCATGTGTGATGAAGAATCACTCCAAAGTTCTTATCTAGCGGAGAACATAAGAAGAAATTGTTTGTAGCTATTCTTTCCAATCGATCTATCCAAGAGTTCATACTAAAATAACACCACGTTATTCTTTCCGATCGATCTATCAAGAGTTTGTACTAAAATAACAATAAGTTATTCTTTTCGATCGATCTATCAAGAGTTCGTACTAAAATAACATCAACGCAAATTCAGATTCATAATACTCAATTCAGCACAAAGAATCTCAAAAAGTGCCCCAAGATTTCTACCGGAGAAACAAACATGAGAACATGCATCAACCCCTACGCATAGATTACCCCAATGTCACCTTGAGAATCCGCGAGTTGAGTGCCAAAACACATATCAAGTGAACCAATATGATACCCCATTATCACCACGAGTATTCATATGCAAGATATACATCAAGTGTTCTCAAATCCATAAAAATATTCAATCTAATAAAATGAAATCTTAAAGGGAAAACTCAATTCATCACAAGATAGAGAGGGGAAAACACCATATGATCTGACTATATTAACAAAGCCCGTGATACATCAAGATCGTCACATCTCAATAACACGAGAGAGAGAGAGAGAGAGAGACTAAACATATAGCTACTAGTACAAACCCTCAACCCCGAGGGTGGACTATTCCTCCTCATCGTGGTGGCCACCGGGATGATGAAGATGGCCACCAGTGATGATTTCCCCCTCCAGCGGAGTGTCGGAATGAGGTCTAGATTGGTTTCTCGTGGCTATAGAGCCTTGTGGTGGCGGAACTTCTAATCTAGGGTTACCCCAAGGTTTTTTGGAATATTTGGGAATTTATAGGGCAAAGAGGCAGTGGGAGGCTACCGAGGTGGGCACAACCTACCTGGGCGCGCCTGGGCCGCCAGGCGCGCCCATGTGGGTTGTGGCCCCCTCGGGGCTCCCCCCATGTGCTTCTCTGGCCCACTGCATGTCTTCTGGTCCATAAAAAATATACAAAAAGTTTTGCGGTGTTTGGACTCCATCTGATATTGATTTCCTGTGATGTAAAAAACAAGCAAAAAATAAAAACTGGCACTGGGTCAATAGGTTAGTCCCAAAAAATGATATAAAGTTGCTATAAAATGATTCTAATATATCCAAGAATGATAATATGACAACATGAATACTTCAT
This sequence comes from Triticum aestivum, assembly GCF_018294505.1. Taxonomy (NCBI): domain Eukaryota; kingdom Viridiplantae; phylum Streptophyta; class Magnoliopsida; order Poales; family Poaceae; genus Triticum; species Triticum aestivum. Next base: position 284,936,382 of record NC_057801.1, on the reverse strand, counting down.
AAATTATAGATACATTGGAGATGTATCAACATCCCCAAGCTTAATTCCTACTCGTCCTCAAGTAGGTAAATGACAAAAGAAATAATCTATGAAGTGTGAATGCTAGCAAAGTGCATAAGTTTGATCAATTATAATTTCAATCACTTTCCCTAGCATCATAACAGCAACTCTTTCACATAAAACTCATCATGACAAAGTAGCAACCAATTCACATGTTAAGGTTCAAACAATGAGTTCTCTTGAAACTCAACAACCTATATTCTTAGTCACCAAACAATTGCAATTCAACTTATTCAATAGAGTCTAAGTAAGAGCTCCACATACTCAACCATCATATAATCGTCTATGATTGCTAACACTCACCGCATACACATGAGCAAAACGTTTCAACTGGACACATAGAAAGATAGGGGCTTATAATTTTGCCTCCCAACGTATTCACCTCAAGGGTGATGTCAACAATAATAACTCATGCTACCCATATCCAACTGGATATATTTGCCTAGATATTTTCTCACCGCGTGATGCTTGCCAAAAGAGAAAATAAAAAGGAATAGAGAGAAAAACTTTGACTCTTACATGAAAGTAAATACATAAAAGTAAAAGGTAGGCCCTTCGCAAAGGGAAGCAGAGGTTGCCATGCGCTTTTTGTTTGTATGCTCAATCCCTTAGTGCAAAATAACATCACGTTATATTGCTCCTTATGATAGCAACCTTTATTATGCAGTCTGTCACTTTTATTCTTTACCATCACAAGTTCGTACAACGCTCAATTTTCTCTTACACTAAATGATCTAACACTTTTAGAAGCAATTTTTATTGCCTTATTGCACCGATGACAATACCTGGAGGATCTTACTCAATCCTTATGTAGGTATGGTGGACTCTTGAAAATAAGATTTGGGTTTGAGGGTTTTTGGATGCATAAGTAGTATCTCTACTTGGTGCAGAATTTTTGGCTCGCAAAGATGGGGGGTAATCACCACATGTTGAAGGATCTATGACAATATAACTTCTATGTGAATATGAACAAACATAAATCATTACGTTGGCTTACTTGTCCAACGTCAACAATTTTGGCATATAATGTTTTGATGGGGGCTCACAATCACAAAAGATTTCCAAGATAGTGTATTTACATATGAAAGTTCTCTTCCTTCTACTAATCATTCATGAATTGCTTATGACCAATATTGTGATTGTCAAGCTTCAAAAGATTTCTCTTTCTAAACCCAATGTGAAGCTACCACTAGGCATGATATGAACATATAATTTAGCTTCATTATATTCAATTTATTCAACAATTTACTCATAGGATATAAGTGAAGCACAAGAGTAAATGACAAGCTACTCCAAAAAGATATAAGTGAAGATCAAATGAGTAGTTATGTAAAAAGATAGCTATTTGAGGTCTCTCTCTTATTTAAAGTTTCAGATCTAAGTATTTTTATTAAAACAACAAGTAAAGAAAAAAAAATGACATTCCAAGAATATCACACATCATGTGAAGAATCAAAAACTTCCAACCGATAATTGTCGAAGAAGAAAGGTGGGATGCCTACCGGGGCATCCCCATGCTTATGCTTGAGACTTCTTGAAATATTATCTTGGGATGCATTGGTCACCCCCAAGCTTGAGCTTTTGTGTCTCCTTAATTCTTTTTATGTCACGGTTTCCCTAAATCTTAAAAACTTCATCCACATAAAACTCAACAAGAACTCGTGAGATAAGTTAGTATAAACCAATGCAGAAACCTTATCATTCTATACTATAGCAAACCACTAAAATTATTATTCAACATTCCATACTAAATGCCTCTGCATATTTAATACTCCTATCCGCAAATAGAATTATTAAACAAGCAAACATATGCAAACAATGCAACCATAACAACAATCTACCAAAATAATACATTCTGTAAAGAATGCAAGAGTGTTAATACTTCTTTAACTCCAAAAATTATGAAAATTTACCACACTGTAGAAAATTTATCAGAGCTTATTGTGCAAAAAGTTTCAACATTTTATCACATTCTGACTTCTCTCGGGAATTTTTGCAACAGCGATAAACTTTCTGTTTTGCAACAACAACATGTATACTTGCAAGATAAGCATGGTAAAGGCTATCCTTGCCACTTCTATTGCAATAAATGATGCAAAACATTATTCTAAATAACATCAAGCAAATCTTAGCAAAATAAAATGACGCTCCAAGCAAAACACATATCATGTGATGAATAAAAATATAGCCTCAAGTAAGGTTACCGATAATGTTGGAGATGAAAGAGGGGATGCCTTCCGGGGCATCCCCAAGCTTAGTTGCTTGGATCTTCCTTGGATATTAACTTGGGGTGCCTTGGGAATCCCCAAGATTAGGGTCTTCTCACTCCTTATGCTCCTCATATCAACATCTCACCCAAAACTTGAAAACTTCAATAACACAAAACTTAACAGAAGTTCGTGAGATATGTTAGTATGATAAAGAGCAAACCATTCAATTTTGGTAATGTCAAAGACAAGATTCAAGATTGTTTCCACACAATGCCTACTGTAGCATATCATTTCCAGAATTTGTATTGAGCAATATAAGTCAAAGAAACTAGGAAACAAGCAAACTATGCATTGAAAACAGAATTTGTCAAAAACAGACGAGTTTGTAATAATCTGTACTCCAACCATACTTATTCTACTCCAAAAATTCTGAAAAATTAGGACTGACAAATTTGTGTATCAATCTTGTGCAAAAATAATCAGGATTTTATCATGCTTCTGTAAAACACAAAAATTACTTTTTTGAGCAGAAAAGTTTCTGCTTTTCAGCAAGATCAAATCAACTATAACCATAGACCATCCCAAATGTCTTAATTGGCACTTTATTGAAACGAAGGCTATAAAACATGATTACTACAGTAGCTTAATCATGTTAAGACACAAAAACAGTAGGGTAAATGTTGGGTTGTCTCCCAACAAGCGTTTTTCCTTTTATGCCTTTTAGCTAGGCATGATGATTTTAATGATGCTCACATAAAAGTAAAGAATTAAAACATAACAAGAGCATCATGAAGCATATAACTAGCCCATTTCAGTCTAACCCACTTCCAATGCATAGGTATTTTATGAGCAAACAACTTATGGGAACAAGAATCAACTAGCATAGGAAGGCAAAACAAGTGCAACTTCAAAACTTTCAACATAAAGATAGGAAACTTGATATTATTGAAATAGGTAAAAGCATATGTTCCTATCTCATAATAATTTTCAGTAGCATCATGAATGAATTCAACAATATGACTATCACATAAATCATTCTTGTCATGATGCATCAGCATAGACATTTTGTTACTCTCCACATAAGCAAATTTATTCTCAACAATAGTAGTGGGAGCAAACTCAACAAAATAACTATCATGTGATTGAAAATTAGAAGCATGATGACAAGTTTCATGGTTATCATTATTCAACATAGCATACATCTCATCACCATAATCATCATAGATAGCAACTTTTTTATTATGGTCAATGGAAACCTCTTCCAAAATAATGGATTCATCAATAAATAAAGTCATGACCTCTCCAAATCCACTTTCATCAATATAATCATCATAAATAGGAGGCATGTGTAACGACCCGAGACCGACGCTCCAGAGGATTTCCATATATTTCATGATCGTTGTGTGTTTTATTTGCTTGTTGCATGTCATCATGCCATCATGCCATCATGTCATTTAATTTTTGCAACTCATCTAAATAAATTGTATGGATCGTAGGTCCATTTAAATCGAGGGATATTCACAATGGTGATTTCTCTTTATAACATATCCTCACAATATTTAGGGAGCTATATTAAACCATTCCATAACAAATTTGCGCTGTTCTTCAAATTTCCTCTTTATCCAACTCAATTTCATTTCTTCCTTTGGGGCCTTTTAGTAAAATTGAGTTGCAATTTACTTTATCCATAAATGTTCCAAATCAGCCCATAAATCACATCTAGTGTGTAGGGTCATCTCCTATAATATCAACCCATTTGGAGTTCATTCGAATGGGTTTAGAAATTCAAACATGTCGAGTTAAATTCAACATGTGTGGATTTTACTTCCTCTAAAAATCCTCAGACCATTTTTGGTAAATTCCTCATATTTTTATGAGCCTAAGGTAATGCCCTCCTACCCAAGCTCCACCCCTTATCTCTCGTTCTTTTGTCATATCTCTTTTTTTAAAGTAAAGAGAATAAAAGAGAGGGAGGGCAGCCTGCACCCGCCGACATCTTGGGCCTAACCAACCAGACTAGCCCATTTGCCCCTGGAGGCGTAGCTGCCCCCACCAGCTCCATAACCCTAGCTTCCTCGATCCCCTCCTATCGATCCCCAGCTCTCCCTCTCGTTCCTGTCCGCCGCCACACACGCCCGCACGGAGGAGCGACGCCATTGCCCCATCTCCGATCGCCTCTCCCCTGCGTCCATCCTCATCCCGAGCCACCACCAACCACCGCGAGCTCCACTCCGGTGTAACGCCCACGATGTGGCTATATCTCCCACGTGTCGAGGCAGGACTTAGAGGCATAACCGCATTGTGGTTTGTCGCAAGAAGGGTCATCTTCACACAATCCCATGTAATGAACAAGAAAGGGATAAATAGAGTTGGCTTACAATCGCCACTTCACACAATGAACAAAATTGAAAGTGCGTTATATCGACTAGAGGGGGGGTGAATAGGCGATTTTTATGAATTCTTCACTGAGGAATTTGCCGGTGAGGAAATTCCTTAGAGAAGAACTACTTGCAGCGGAATGAGTACTCAGAAGTAAGCATGACAGAATACACACATGGTCATCATGATGAAATGAAGACAAACACAGAGTACAGAAAGCATAAACACAGGATAACACAAGATGAAGACAAACAGACTGAAGAAATTGAACTGAGGAAATTGAGAAAGTCTTCAGTCAAAGTCTTCAAACACAGATATGAACAATCACTCAACACAGTAATGAGGAAATGAAATAGTTGAGGAAATAGAACCAGTAAGGTTGGTGAAGACAATGATTTGGTAGACCAGTTCCAACTGCTGTCTCAGTTGTACGTCTGGTTGGAGCGGCTGAGTATTTAAACTCGAGGACACACAGTCCCGGACACCCAGTCGCTGAGCACGCAGCTCAGGACACCAAGTCCTCACCGTATTCTCCTCGAACTAAGGTCACACAGACCTCGTCCAATCACTCGTGGTAAGTCTTCAGGTGACTTCCAAACCTTCACAGACTTTGGTCACTTGGCGATCCACAATTCCTCTTGGATGCTCTAGACCATGACGCCTAACTGTCTGGAAGAAGCATAGTCTTCAAAGGTAACAAGCGTCGGATCCACGCAGGATCAATCTCTTCAGTGATGCTCAATCACTTTGGGTTTGTAGGTGTTTGGGGTTTGGGATTTTCCTCGCTCGATGATTTTTGCTCAAAGTCCTCGGAGGATGGGTTGCTCTCAAATGACAAGTGTCAGTTTCTCTCGGAGCAGCCAACCAGCTAGTGGTTGTAGGGGGCGGCTATTTATAGCCTAGGGAGCAGCCCAACATGATAAGACATAAATGCCCTTCAATGATATGATCGTTAGGTGGATAAGATATTTTGGGACAGCTGGCGCGCAGCACAGCAACGGTCGGAAATTTGACTCTCAAATTTCTCAGGGCTATCATGTTCCTCACTGTGTAAGCAATCCGCACTGGCGAATTCCTAACTCCTCGGTCAGAACAAATTCCTCAGCGACCAGAAGAACTTCGTCTCTGTCACTGAAGAAATTGACTGAACTGTATGAGATTTCCAATGGCTTCACTCAAAGGGATTGGTAGGTGTAGGATTTTGAGTGGAGCAGCACATGGAAATTTTTCCTTAGTATTTCCTCGACCCCCTTTAACAGTACGGTGTTTCCTATGACTCAAGAAAGAGAAAAACAAAACTATGAAAACGAAAGTCTTCAAGCTTCATATTCCTTGCATGAATATCAAGTCTTCACGGACACACCAATTTATTCACTTTCAAAGTCTTCATGAAAGTCTTCAGGAATACCAAAATCTTCAGTCGAAGATATTCATTTTTAGGGGTCGACTTTCTCTGTAAATATAAAACTCCTCATAGACTTATAGACCTGTGTACACTCATAAACACATTAGTCCCTTAACCTATAAGTCTTCAATACACCAACATCACTAAGGGGCACTAGATGCACTTACAAAAATAATTCATACATCATTCAAAGTACACACATAGTAGGACTACGGAAAAATCCGAATGAAAAGAAGATAACCCTAAATGCTAGATCGTCGATCGTCCCAACTGGGCTCCACTACTGATCATCAAGAAACGAAACATAGTAAGGACCAAGGTCCTCGTCGAACTCCCACTTGAGTTCGGTAGCATCACCTGCACTGGTATCATCGGCACCTGCAACTGTTTTGGCAGTAATCTGTGATCCACGAGGACTCAGCAATCCCATTACCATGGGTATCAAGACTAGCAAAGCTTAAAGGGGTAAGGAATGGATAGGGGTGAGGTTGTAGCAGCGACTAAGCATGATATGGTGGATAACTTACGAATACCAGAATAAGATGAGAAGCTACGCAAACGGTCGCAAACTAGTAATGATCAAGAAGTGATCCTGAACTACTTACGCCCAAACATAACCCAAATCGTGTTCACTTCCCGAACTCCGTCGATAAGAGACCATCACGACTACACACGTGGTTGATGCGTTTTAAATAAGTCAAATGTCAAGTTCTCTACAACTGGATATTAACAAATTCCCATCTGCCACATAACCGCGGACACAGCTCTTGAAAGTTTATACCCTGCAGGGGTGTCCCAACTTAGCCCATCATAAGCTTTCACGATCAGCGAAGGATATTCCTTCTCCCAGAAAGACCCGGCCAGACTTGGAATCTCGGTTACAAGACCTTTCGGTAATGGTAAAACAAGACCAGCAAGACCGCCCGAATGTGCTGACAAATCCCGATAGGAGCTGCACATATCTCGTTCTTAGGGCACAACGGATGAGACAAGCTATGAGTAAAACCAGCCCTCGAGTTTCCCCGAGGTGGCCCCGCATGCTGCTCAGTTCGTACGAACACTTAGAGAAGCACTGGCCCTGGGGGGGTTAAATAAAGATGACCCTCGGGTCTATAACTCCCAAGGGAAAGTCAGTAGGTTGTTAGGCAAATGTAAAACCAAGGTTCGGCCTTGCTGGAGGAGTTTTATTCAAAGCAAACTGTCAAGGGGTTCCCATAAACCCAACCGCGGAAGGAACGCAAAATCAAGGAACATAACACCGGTATGACGGAAACTAAGGCGGCAAGAGTGGAACAAAACACTAGGCATAAGGCCGAGCCTTCCACCCTTTACCAAGTATATATATGCATTAATTAAATAAGAGATGTTGTGATATCCCAAAATAATCTTGTTCCAACATGGAGCAATCTTCAACTTCACCTGCAACTAACAACGCTATAAGAGGGGCTGAGAAAAAGTGGTAACATAGCCAAACAACGGTTTGCTAGGAAGGGTGAAATGGTTAGAGGCTGACATGGCAATTTGGGAGGCTTGAAAAACAAGTGATAGGTAGCGCAGCATAGCGATAGAACGAAGCAACTAGCATAGCAATGATAGTAGAAAGATCCAGGGTAACGGTCATCTTGCCTGAAATTCCATTAGGAAGAAAAACAAGTCCATGAAGAAGACAAACAAACATAGTCGAACGAATCCTCACAACTCCGGAACGAAACTGAAGCTAATGAGAGAAACAAACCAGAAAGAAGCAAACAACATGGTAAACACACAAGCATAAACATGACATGATGCGCAAACAAGTATGATGCATGACCGGTTTAAAAGCATGGAAAAGCATGGCAAAGTGTAGCAAACAATACTACAAGTTAAGAGGAGCTCAATATGCAACAAGTTGCATATTGACGAAACACCACATTCGAGTTATTTAGTTCACCCTCGTTTATGTACACATCAATATTAAATGTTGGTTAACATGGCAAGAGGTGAAGCATAATAAAACTACCTATCTAGGCAAGTTTAAATGAGGCCGGAACAACAAACAACAATTCTGAAAAATCCCCATATGCATATTTCGAATTTGGTATTGTTTTGCCCTAAACCATATTTTAGAGTTGTTAAACATGAAAAGTAAGTGCACCATGTTAATCTATGCATTTTTGCAGACAATTAGCATATATGGTTTATTTAATCCGGAGCTACGGTTATTTAGTTATGAAATAAATCATTTTAACATGTCATTTATGCAAATAAACACAAACAACATTTTAAACATTTTTAACATAGATGAAAGTAGCAGATTATGAAACTAGATGAAAAACTAAGCATTTTACATATATGACATGTCTTATTTGGATGCATGGACATTTAGTTATTAACAATACAAAACAGTGTCATTCCTGTAATTATGCATGCACTGGATATTAGGAAATTCGTCAGCAAGGAAATAAAATGTAGCCGGGCCGAATCTGGTCTACCGGGATGCACAGGACAGTGGGTGCTGGGGCAGAGGGAACTGGGCCTTGGCGACACGGTCAACGGGCACATGCGACCTGCTGCTGCTCGATCTGAACGAACAGGCAGCAGCGGGGTGAGGTAGGGAAACAGCGGCGCGAGCGATGCAGACGACGGTCAAAGGCAGCGGCGCGATGCGGCTGGAGCTCCGGCGAGGCGGTGGCGGATCCGGGTTGCGGGAAATGACGGGGATGGATGGATCCACCTCGGATCCGATGAGGCAGGGGTCCATGGCGCGAACGAGGCTCCTCCTGTTCGCCCTGGAGATAGAGAGAGACCGCGAGGTTAGGGAGAAGGAAGAACCAGGGGAAGAAGGAGAGGGAGGCGATGAGGAGCTGCAGAAGGGCTGGCCTTGGAGCAGTGGTGCTCGGCGACAAGCATCAGGGAGGCAGGAGGCCTCGGGTGCCGGGCATCACCGAGCTCGGGCGGTTCAGGGCATGGTCAACACGAGCAGCGCTTGCATCCTGAAACTGACGAAGCGGGCAGCGACAACTTTGTTCGTATGATCGAAGTAGAGATGAGGCCCTGCGGCGGGTGGCGAGCACGGGCAGTCAGGGCGCGAGGAGCCGGGCGGAGGCAACCCGATCGAGCGGCAGGGACGGGAAGGACACACACGGCAGCTCCGGTCGCCGGTGGCCATGGCAGCAGGGGCGAGCCCCCTTCGTTTCCTGGCAGATAAGAAATCGAATGAGGAAGGGAGATAGATTAGAGAAGGAAGGAGAGGGAAACAGGGAAGAGAAAGAGGAGACGGGCGGCAACTCATCTGTTGGGTTCGCCGGAGACGGTCGGCGGCGTGGCCAGTGGTGAGGACGAGGTGCTCAGGCGTGAGGCTGTGGGGTGGTTGGACCGATGGGTGGCTGCGAGATGTGGTTGGATCAGTGTGGATCGAGGGGAGTAAGGTGGTTGGCCCGATGGGGAAAATGAGGAAGGAGGCTGGTTGGGAAGGTGGTTCGATCAAATGGATCAGGCAAGATCCCGAGGACGGAGGAGACAGTGAAGTGGCGGTGATGGAGGGATGGAAGGATGGTACATCTCCTTGGATCTAGGGTTAGACTGTTTATATATATAGCAAGTGAGATTAGGGTAGGGGCTATTGGGTCCGTCCGATCGTAATCGGGCGGTCGAGAATGAATTGGCTAGGGAGTCCAAATAAGAAAACGAAGATGTTTTATAGATGTTTGGGGATTATCCGGACCCATTGGTAACGACAGAGCGGTCAGGTTCGGGACAACTTCAGACGCACGCGTGAGGGGTCTGAGTAAAGTGTAGAGAGGGTCAAACGGTCAGACAAGAGGGAATCAAAAACCCGGTTGGACTCGAATCGATCAACGAAAGCAAGGGGGGAACGCGGCAACTACGAATGGATGCAAGCTTTATGAAAACATGCAGATGTAATGCGCATGATGCTATGAGATGAGATGCATGGCATGAACAAAATACAAAACAAAATTCAAAAGCCCAACCACGAAGGAAATATCACAACACATAGCCGAAAATGGCAAGAGTTGGAGTTACAATTATGGAAAGTTACATCCGGGGTGTTATACAGCGTCGTCCCACCCGCGCCTTCTCCTCCCTCTGCTCGGCCACGACGCCTCGCGCCTCTCTGCACCTGCATATCCGCCGGTGCCGTCCATCCCCGTTGCCCCGCTGCATTGCTTGCTTCCTCGTTGCGCACCGACCCCCGCGCCGGATCCGTCGCGACCCCGGCCGGATCTTGCCAAGCCGACCGCATCGAGCGGATCCAGCCACCCTCGCCATCCCGTACTGATACGTCTCCAACGTATCTATAATTTTTGATTGCTCCATGCTACTTTATCTACTATTTTGGACTATATTGGGCTTTATTTTCCACTTCTATATTATTTTTGGGACTAACCTATAAATCGGAGGCCCAGCCCAGAATTGCTGTTTTTGCCTATTTCAGTGTTTTGAAGAAACGGAATATCAAACAGAGTCCAAACAGAATGAAACCTTCGGGAACGTGATTTTCTCACCAAACGTGATCCAGGAGACTTGGACCCTGCTCCAAGGAACAAAAGAGGCTGTCACGAGGGTGGAGGGCGCGCCCCCTACCTCGTGGGCCCCCTGTTGCTCCACCGACGTACTCCTTCCTCCTATATATACCTACGTATCCCCAAATGATCAGAACAGGAGCCAAAAACCTAATTCCACCGCCGCAACCTTCTGTATCCATGAGATCCCATCTTGGGGCCTATTCCGGAGCTCCGCCGGAGGGGGCATCCACCATGGAGGGCTTCTACATCAACACCATAGCCCCTCCGATGAAGTGTAAGTAGTTTACTTTAGACCTTCGGGTCCATAGCTAGTAGCTAGATGGCTTCTTCTCTCTTTTTGGATCTCAATACAATGTTCTCCCCCTCTCTTGTGGAGATCTATTCGATGTAATCTTCTTTTTGCAGTGTGGTTGTTGAGACCGATGAATTGTGGGTTTATGATCCAACTTATCTATGGAAAATATTTGAATCTTCTCTGAATTGTTTTATGTATGATTGAGTTATCTTTGCAAGTCTCTTCGAATTATCCGTTTTGGTTTGGCCAACTAGATTGGTAGTTCTTGCAATGGGAGAGGTGCTTAGCTTTGGGTTCAATCTTGCGGTGTCCTTTCCCAGTGACAGAAGGGGCAGCAAGGCACGTATTGTATTGTTGCCATCGAGGATAACAAGATGGGGTTTTTATCATATTGCATGAATTTATCCCTCTACATCATGTCATCTTGCTTAAGGCGTTACTCTGTTTTTAACTTAATACTCTAGATGCATGTTGGATAGCGGTCAATGAGTGGAGTAATAGTAGTAGATGCAGAATCGTTTCGATCTACTTGTCTTGGACGTGATGCCTATATACATGATCATTACCTAGATATGCTCATAACTATGCTCAATTCTGTCAATTGCTTAACAGTAATTTGTTCACCCATCGTAGAATATCTATGCTCTTGAGAGAAGCCACTAGTGAAATCTATGGCCCCCGGGTCTATTCTCATCATATCAATCTCCATTACTTTATTACTTGCTTTGTTTTTACTTTGCCTTTTACTTTTCACTTTGCATCTATCTATCAAAAATACCAAAAATATTATTTATCATCTCTATCAGATCTCACTCTCGTAAGTGACCGTGAAGGGATTGACAACCCCTAATCGCGTTGGTTGCGAGTAGCTATCGTTTTGTGTAGGTACGAGGGACTTGTGCGTGGTCTCCTACTGGATTGATACCTTGGTTCTCAAAAACTGAGGGAAATACTTACGCTACTTTGCTGCATCATCCTCTCCTCTTCGGGGAAATCCAACGCAGTGCTCAAGAGGTAGCAAGAAGAATTTCTGGCGCCGTTGCCGGGGAGGCTCACACAAGCAAGTCAACCATACCAAGTACCCATCGCAATCCCTATCTCTCGCATTACATTCTTTGCCATTTGCCTCTCGTTTTCCTCTCCCCCACTTCACCCTTGCCGTTTTATTCTCCCTCTCTTTCCCAATCTCCTCCTCTCTTTCCCGTTTGCCTTTTTCCCATTGCCTTTTTGTTTGCTCGTGTGTTAGTTTGCTTGCCTGTCATAATGTCTATTTCCTTATCCGCTCCTATGTCTCCCAAGTTTGAGGTTCTTCACTTCAAGCAAAGGCAAAGAGAAAACTTAAAAGATGCTTGGTATAGGATGATGGAATCTTATCGTAAGTGCACCCAAGTGGTGAACTTTAGAATTCTTCTTCGTAATTTTTATGTTGGGTTAAATATGACGCATAGACAACTCTTGGATTGCATCGCCAATGGATATTTTATTGAGATTGATCCCAGTATTGTGCATGAAATTATAGAGGGAATAGTGGGAACACTACCCAAAAAGAGAGGATCTTATCCTACCCAGGAAGAAACCCAAGTATTTGAGAAGATTTGCGAAGTAACAATTTTTTTACAAAAGTCTCTTGAGCCTCTTAAAAGTGTTAGCGGAAATCTTCACCGCATGAATATGTTGATTACTCTTTGTAATAAGCGGTTGGATTCTTTAGATCTAAAGATTTCCGAGTATGAAGGGAAGCGGAAAGAACCCCCCGGATTCGAGCATGACTCCGCCAAAAATTTGAAAATCAAAGATGGCAATACCTAGATCTATCCTTGCTTTTATGCCTAGCTAGGGGCGTTAAACGATAGCGCTTGTTGGGAGGCAACCCAATTTTATTTTGTGTTTTCTGTTTTTGCTTCTGTTTAGGAATAAATAATCCATCTAGCCTCTGTTTGGATGTGGTTTTATCTTTTAATTAGTGTTTTTGCCAAGTAGAACCTATAGAATAACCTACGATGATAGTTGATTTGATTCTGCTGAAAAACAGAAACTTTGCACGCACGAATATAATTTTTGTTAAATCACAGGAACGTGATTTTGCGTTGATTCTTTTTTCTGCTGTTCAATAAACAAAATTTCCAGGACTTACTATTTTGGTAGAATTTTTAGAGTTCCAGAAGTTTGCTTTAGTTACAGATTGCTACAGACTGTTCTGTTTTTGACGTATTCTGTTTTGCGTGTGTTGTTTGCTTATTTTGATGAATCTATGGCTAGTAAAATAGTTTATAATCCATACAGAAGTTGGAATACAGTAGGTTTAACACCAATATAAATAAAGAATCTGTTCATTACAGTACCTTGAAGTAGTCTTTTGTTTTCTTTCTCTAACGGAGCTCACGAGATTTCTATTGAGTTTTGTGTTGTGAAGTTTTCAAGTTTTGGGTAAATTCTTTTGATGGATTATGGAACAAGGAGTGGCAAGAGCCCAAGCTTGGGGATGCCCATGGCACCCCCAAGATAATCCAAGGACACCAAAAAGTCAAAGCTTGGGGATGCCCCGGAAGGCATCCCCTCTTTCGTCCACTTCCATCGGTAATTTACTTGGAGCTATATTTTTATTCACCACATGATATGTGTTTTGCTTGGAGCGTCTTGTATTATTTGCGTCTTTGCTTGTTAGTTTACCACAATCATCCTTGCTGTACACACCTTTTGAGAGAGCCATACATGAATTGTAATTTGTTAGAATACTCTATGTGCTTCACTTATATCTTTTGAGCTTGATAGTTTTGCTCATAGTGCTTCACTTATATCTTTTTGAGCTTGATAGTTTTGCTCTAGTCCTTCACTTAGATCTTTTAGAGCATGGTGGTGGATTTGTTTTAAAGAAACTATTGATCTCTCATGCCTCACTTAGATTATTTTGAGAGTCATTAATAGCATTGTAATTTGTTTAATGTTAATATACTTGGTGTTCAAGATATGTGAAACTTTCTTTTGAGTGAATTGAATACTAAGATAAGTTTGATGCTTGATAATTGTTTTGAGATATGGAGGTGATAATATCAAAGTCGTGCTAGTTAAGTGATTATGAATTTGAGAAATGCTTGTGTTGAAGTTTGCATGTCCCGTAGCATGCTCGTATGGTTAAAGTTGTGTAACAAATTTGAAACATGAAGTGTACCTGGCTTGTGCATCCTTATGAGTGGCGGTCGGGGACGAGCGATGGTCTTTTCCTACCAATCTATTCCCCTAGGAGCATGCGCATAGTACTTGATTTTTGATGGCTTCTAAATTTTTGCAATAAGTATATGAGTTCTTTTGACTAATGTTGAGTCCAGGGATTATACGCACTCTCACCTTTCCGCCTTTGCTAGCCTCTTCGGTACCGTGCATTGCCCTTTCTCACCTTGAGAGTTGGTGCAAACTTCGCCGGTGCATCCAAACCCCGTGATACGATACGCTCTATCACACATAAACCTCCTTATATCTTCCTCAAAACAGCCACCATACCTACCTATTATGGCATTTCCATAGCCATTCCGAGATATATTGCCATGCAACTTCCATCATCTTCATCATGACATACATTACTTTTGTCATATTTCCATTGCATGATCATGTAGTTGACATCGTATTTGTGGCAAGGCCACCATGCATTATTTTTCATACATGTTAATCTTGATTCATTGCACCATCCCGGTACACCGCCGGAGGCATTCATATAGAGTTATATCTTGTTCTAAGTTTTGAGTTGTAATCCTTATGTTGTAATCAATAGAAGTGTGATGATCATCATTGTTAGAGCATTACCCAACAAGAAAAAAAAAGAAAGGCCAAAAGAAAAAAAAGAAAGGCCAAAATAAAAAAAAGAAAGGCCAAAAAAAGGAAGGCCCAAAAAAAGAAAAAAGGGCAATGCTACTATCTCTTTTTCCACACTTGTGCTTCAAAGTAGCACCTTGTCCTTCATGTAGTGAGTCTCATATATTGTGCTTCAAAGTAGCACCTTGTACTTCATGTAGTGAGTCTCATAAGTTGTCCTTTTATACTAGTGGGAATTTTTCATTATAGAACTTGGCTTGTATATTCCTACGATGGGCTTCCTCAAATGCCCTAGGTCTTCATGAGCAAGCGAGTTGGGTGCACACCCACTAGTTTTCTTTTGTTGAGCATTCATAGCTCTAGTGCATCCGTTGCATGGCAATCCCTACTCCTCATCTTGACATCAATTGATGGGCATCTCCATAGCCCGTTGATTAGCCTCGTCAATGTGAGACTTTCTCCTTTTTTGTCTTCTCCACACAATCCCCATCATCATATTCTATTCCACCCATAGTGCTATATCCATGGCTCACGCTCATGTATTGCGTGAAGGTTGAAAAAGTTTGAGATTATTTAAGTATGAAACAATTGCTTGGCTTGTCATCGGGGGTATAGAAGTTGGGAACATCTTTGTGTGATGAAAATTAAGCATAGCCTAACTATATGATTTTGTAGGGATGAACTTTCTTTTGCCATGTTATTTTGAGAAGACATGATTGCTTTGATTAGTATGCTTGAAGTATTATTATTTCTTATGTCAATATGAACTTTTGTCTTGAATCTTTCAGATCTGAATATATTCATATCACAATTAAGAAGATTTACATTGAAATTATGCCAAAGTATCACCCCGCATCAAAAATTCTTTTCTTTATCATTTACCTACTCGAGGACGGCAGGAATTAAGCTTGGGGATGCCTGATACGTCTCCAACGTATCTATAATTTTTGATTGCTCCATGCTACTTTATCTACTGTTTTGGACTATATTGGGCTTTATTTTCCACTTTTATATTATTTTGGGACTAACCTATTAACCGGAGGGCCAGCCCAGAATTGTTGTTTTTTTGCCTATTTCGGTGTTTCGAAGAAACGGAATATCAGACGGAGTCCAAACGGAATGAAACCTTCGGGAACGTGATTTTCTCACCGAACGTGATCCAGGAGACTTGGACCCTACTCCAAGAAGTGCCAGAGGCGGTCACGAGGGTGGAGGGCGCGCCCCCTAGGCGCGCCCCCTACCTCGTGGGCCCCCTGTTGCTCCACCGACGTACTCCTTACTCCTATATATACCTACGTATCCCCGAACAATCAGAACAGGAGAAAAAAACCTAATTCCACCGCCGCAACCTTCTGTATCCACGAGATCCCATCTTGGGGCCTGTTCCGGAGCTCCGCCGAAGGGGGCATCCACCATGGAGGGCTTCTACATCAACACCATAGCCCCTCCGATGAAGTGTGAGTAGTTTACTTCAGACCTTTGGGTCCATAGCTAGTAGCTAGATGGCTTCTTCTCTCTTTTTGGATCTCAATACAATGTTCTCCCCCTCTCTCGTGGAGATCTATTCAATGTAATCTTCTTTTTGCGGTGTGTTTATTGAGACCGATGAATTGTGGGTTTATGATCCAACTTATCTATGGAAAATATTTGAATCTTCTCTGAATTCTTTTATGAATGATTGAGTTATCTTTGCAAGTCTCTTCGAATTATCCTTTTTGGTTTGGCCAACTAGATTGGTAGTTCTTGCAATGGGAGAAGTGTAACATCCCAAATTTCCAATTTGGCATGTTATACATAGGTCATCCATGCATATCATATTTTATTGCTTTTTCGTTTGCAATCCTCGAAATCCTAAGCAACTCAAGGACCTTCGGAGAGAGTTGGGGATTTTCCGATTTTCATATTTGAAATTTTATCAAATAGTGAAGACGAGGATTTTGATTTTTAATTTTTCTCTCCGGAAAATATTTCATTTTTAAAATAATAAATGAGGGGAGATAATATGACTTCTCCAAAACAATTGAAATATCAGAGGAAAAATGTTAAAATCATTATTTGGATTTTATTTGAGTTTATTCGGAATTTTATTTGCCCTAGAAAAATTTGCATGTTTTTAAAATTGCATTTTAGGGGCCAAGAAAAGTTCATCTTGTTCTAAATATTTTATTTAGACGGAGAAAACTTGTTTTGGAATTTTTAGATTTTTTTATTTATATTTTTTTAGGATATTTCTAGTCGGCGGAATGTTTTTTTAAACCCCCCCCCCCCCCCCCGCGCCCGACTTGGCCAAAGGCCCAGCCGAGCAGGCCGGCCCAGCCGCCCGCCGCCGCCGCCTCCTGCGTGCGCGCGCGCCCCGCCGCCACCGAGCCGGACTCCGCCGCCGCGCCTTGCCCCCTCCTCCTAGTCGCCCCGCCCCGCCCCCTTTATATAGCGCCGCCCCGCCCCTCTAACCACCACCACCGCCGCCGCCGCCACCTCCCGGAGCCCGGAGCCGAGCCCCGAGCCGCCGTCGCCGAGTCGCCGCCGCCGCCCTAGCGCTGCCGCCGCCTCCCACCGCCACCCCGCACCCTCCCAAGCCCCGCCACCCCTCGCCTAGCCGCTGGAGCCGCCCGCCCCGCCGGACGACCTCGCCGGAGGTAGCCACACGCCCCTCGCCGCCGTTTTTTTTAAATAAACCCCTTTGTTTTTTTGAAAAA
The DNA here is from genome assembly GCF_018294505.1 of Triticum aestivum. Taxonomy (NCBI): domain Eukaryota; kingdom Viridiplantae; phylum Streptophyta; class Magnoliopsida; order Poales; family Poaceae; genus Triticum; species Triticum aestivum. The sequence goes on along the minus strand of NC_057801.1, from coordinate 284,919,004 downwards.
CCCTAGTTCATTTTTTTATATAGATCGGTTTTATTCTTCGGTTTATTTATTTAGCGAGCGTTTGCTCGTCCGTTCTTTCTCACGAACGTGTTCATCGTTTAGTTTCTGTTACGAACGTTCGTTCGTTTAGCCGTTCGTCGTTTTTCTTTTTATCGGATTTATTCCGCGATTTTTCTGATCGCGATTTCTGATCCGATGTTCAAACCTGTTTATCTTTTGGCTCGTTTATCGGAATCAGGCGATTCAAGCGCCTGGAGTTTCATCTCGAAACCTTCTTTCCGAATAATCAACTAAAACAAGTTTTTACCTCTGCAAAATTTGACCCTAGTTCAGATTAGTTAACGGATCTTGTTTCTTTTGCCGTTTGAGTTTCGTTGCTCCGTTTGATTTGATTCTTTTTGCAAACCGGAGTTCTTAAGTTGAACTCTCCAGTCAAACTCTTTTATTTGGAGTTCTACTTGTGCATCTTTGATTGTTTCTTATGTATGTTATTTTTTGCTTGCGATAGAATTCCCGGAGTGCGAAGCGTGTTACTACGAGTCTCTAGGATTCACGGATCGTTAGCAAGGCAAGTAACATATTGATCATACTCTTTTCATACCTAGTTTTTATGCAATAGTTTCAATCCTCAAACATTGCATGACTAGGATGCCTTTAATATGTGGGTTTTGGGAAGTAGCTGCTGAGGTAGAACCTATTGCCCTGTTTATTATCAAACCCTTGGGAGTTACTTCTACGCGTTGCTTATTTTGCCATGCTATGCTCGTAGATGTGGATTGGGTTTGAGTGATTTCCATGACAGATGTGAGATTGTTAAATTAATCGTTTACTTAAGGTGGCAACTTTAATACACATCTGGGTGGATTGAGGCACCTGGGGTATCCAGTGATTGCTTGTTTTATTTTTGGAAATCCCGGGGTTACCGTGTGATTCTCCTATGGACCGCCACCCAGGCTCAAAGGGAACTGAGTCTATTCATGCTAGAAACTTCCGTGTGTAGCCGTAAGATATTATGGGCTCTAGCATAGTTGAGTAAGTTACGTGAAGCTCTTGAAGAGGTGGATCAACAGGTAGTGGGTTTGTGGGTTTGGTATGGTCTGCCCGGAGTAGAGAGTTAATGTTTCTGAAAGACTGTGTCTCGGTCATCCGTTTCTCAAACATCATGTAGTGCGAGGAATCAGCGGAGGCGATCGAGTCTTGCGGGGAAAAGTGCGCAAACCTCTGCAGAGTGTACAATCTAATCATGGTTAGCCGTGTCCCCGATTATGGACAATTCTGAGTATCTAGTACTTGAGTATTCGCATGTATCTCAACACTTCTAATTAATCTTGCTGGGTTGTTAACTATTTTAATTGGGATCATTGAGTTGGGGTTACCTTCTCAAATGATGTTTCAACCACCATGATAGTTAAATTAAAATTTATTCCTTTGTAGTAGGGAAAAATTGGCTTTTCGCAAAACTGTAACCATAGAGCTTTCCACCAGCCAATTATGCATGTAGTGGTAGTATTATTCTGTTATTGCTCTTTTGTGTTACATTGCCAGCATATTCCATGTGCTGACCTGTTCTCGGGCTGCAACGTATTATGTTGCAGACTTTTCAGACGAGGAGTAAGGTTCGTAGGTCGTTGCCGTGCAGCTCAGCTATGCCGTTGGAGTTGATGAACTCACTTTATCTTCCAAGCCTTCCGCTGTTATCGCATTAAGCCATATTATTGTAATAAGTTCTCTTTTGAGACATTCGATGTAATAAGTGTGTGATTGCTACTCTGTTATAAATCCTTCAAGTACTGTGTGTGTCAGCATTACCGATCCAGGGATGACACGGAAGCACAGAGACTTGACCATCTGAGGTCGGGTCGCTACAAGAAGTGCTTAGCTTTGGGTTAAATCTTGTTGTGTCCTTTCCTAGTGAAAGAAGGGGCAGCAAGGCACATATTGTATTGTTGCCATCGAGCATAACAAGATGGTTTTTTTTATCATATTGCATGAATTTATCCCTCTACATCATGTCATCTTGCTTAAGGTGTTACTCTGTTTTTAACTTAATACTCTAGATGCATGCTAGATAGCGGTCGATGAGTGGAGTAATAGTAGTAGATGCAGAATCGTTTCGATCTACTTGTCTTGGACGTGATGCCTATATACATGATCATTACCTATATATGCTCATAACTATGCTCAATTATGTCAATTGCTCAACAGTAATTTGTTCACCCACCGTAGAATATCTATGCTCTTGAGAGAAGCCACTAGTGAAACCTATGGCCCCCGGGTCTATTCTCATCATATCAATCTCCATTACTTTATTACTTGCTTTGCTTTTACTTTGCCTTTTACTTTTCACTTTGCATCTATCTATCAAAAATACCAAAAATATTATTTATCATATCTATCAGATCTCACTCTCGTAAGTGAGCATGAAGGGATTGACAACCCCTAATCGCATTGGTTGCGAGTAGCTATCGTTTTGTGTAGGTACGAGGGACTTGTGCGTGGTCTCCTACTGGATTGATACCTTGGTTCTCAAAAATTGAGGGAAATACTGACGCTACTTTGCTGCATCATCCTCTCCTCTTCGGGGAAATCCAACGCAGTGCTCAAGAGGTAGCACGTACCTACGCCGCCATGCCTCTTCGTCAGTGGTTGCAAGTCCCGGCCTCCTCTGCTTCGTGGTGACCACCACCATGGCCGCGGCTACCATCAGCCAACCGTGCGGCTCGCCCCCTCCGTTTCCCTCGCTGCACGGCAGCAACTTGACATCTCGAGCACCGCCTCCCGCTGGTCGCCTCCACCCCTGGACCCGTTGTTCCTCCTTGTCTTTGAGCCGTGCTGTATTCTCGTCGCCATGCTGCATGTCCGACCCTTTCTGCATGGCCCTCTTGGCCTCGCCTCTGCACAGCGTCGCCCTTGCCCAAGCCAAGTGTCACAAAGCCCCTGATGGATGTGCCAAGTTCCTGGGGAGACCCATTTCGTCAAGTTCAACTACACGAAACCGCCAAGTACCTCTACGCACGGAGACGCAAGACCATCCCGGATATCTCCAAGTACCACGACACTCATGTTCCGTCAAAGTTCGTATACAAAATTTGTACCACTACGCCGGAGACCTAGAACCGACAAGATCCACGAAACCCCAAGTTTGACTACCATCACCGAAGACAGCGAGTGCAACTACTTCCACTACCATCGCCGTGTTCGACTACGTCCCACGACGACCCGTAAACAACTACATCTCATCGAACCTGAACCGTCTCAAATGCATGCTTCGAAGGTATAACCACCGAGATGAACGATCGTGAATGAATGCTTTGTTGTATGAGATGCCCGTGTTTGCATCGTGTCCGAATTGTCGTTGCACGGTCCTCCTCGTTTTCCATGCATCGACCCATGGGAACCCGGTAACCGGGATCATCCACCATTTCTAGGATGTTTCGCACATCCGCACACTTGGTCTTTTGCACCGGTATCTCAATGAATTGTCGAATCATCGTAATGTTGCCATGGCACCATTTCCATTTTCATTGTCGTGGCACCCCTTTCGTTCCGCCACGGTGACAAATGCTTCATAACATGCTCATGTGAACATCTTTTCATACAAAATGCATTAAACTTGTATATGTCAGCCGCATCATGATAACAACATTTAAATGTTTAAAATGGTTGTTTCTTTTAAATTGCTAAAATGACATATGAGCACTTCTCGGAATTGTTATTTGTTGTTTCCGGGCTCATTTAAACTTGCCTAAATAGGTGGTTTGCTCATGCTTCACCTCTTGCCATGTTTAACAACATTTAATATTGTTGAGTAGCATAAACGAGTGATAACTAAATATTTGAATGTGGTGTTTCATCAATATGCAACTCGTTGCATATTGAGCTCCACTTAACTTGTTGTACTGTTTGGTGCACTTGGCCATGCCATGAATCATTAAACCGGACATGGATCATTCTTATTTGTGCATCATGCGATATTCATGGGTTGTGTGTTTACCATGTTGTTTGCTTCTTTCCGGTTGTGCTTCTTCTCGATAGTTCTTGTTTCGTTGCGATCGTGAGGATTCCTTCGACTACGCTTGGTTCGTCTACGCTCGTTCATCTTCTTCATGGACTCGTTCTTCTTCCTAGCGGGATTTTAGGCAAGATGGCCGTTACCCTGGATCTCACTACTATCATTGCTATTCTAGCTGTCTCGATGCTATCGCTATGTCGCTCTTCCTACCACTTGTTTATCAAGCCTCCCAAATTGCCATGAAACAGCCTCTGACATTTTTCACCATCCCAGCAAACCGTTGTTTGGCTATGTTATCGCTTTGCTCAGCCCTTCTTATAGCGTTGCTAGTTGCAGGTTGTTCCATGTTGGGACATGGATATCTTGGGATATCACAATATCTCTTATTTAATTAATGCATATATATACTTGGTAAATGGTGGAAGCCTCGGCCTTATGCCTGGTGTTTTGTTCCACTCTTGCCACCCTAGTTTCCGTCATACCAGTGTTATGTTCCTTGATTTTGCGTCCCTGACACGATGAGGGTTTATGGGCCCCTCTTGACAGTTTGCTTTGCATAAATCTCTTCCAGCAAAGGCCCAACATTGGTTTTAACATTTGACAACATAATAATATTGAATTAATTAATTAATTGGCATATGGGGTCGCGTCCCTCAGGTTCCTTAATTCAACATAATACAGGGGGGCCAGTGCTGATGGTGTTGGTCCCAAACAGAGCCACTTGCGGTGCCACCCCTTCACCAGGGGTTTTCGGTTGTCGTGCGTAGTGTTAACCGGATGTGGCCTGAGACGAGATATGCGCGGGTACTATTAGGGTGTCGGCACGCCGGGAGGCCTTGCTGGACTTGTTTTACCATTGTCGAAATATCTTGTTGTGACGCCCCCGATTCAATCGTACACTAATCATGCACGCAAATGTGTACGATCAAGATCAGGGACTCACGGGAAGATATCACAACACAACTCTAAAAACATAAATAAGTCATACAAGCATCATAATACAAGCCAGGGGCCTCGAGGGCTCGAATACAAGTGCTCGATCATAGACGAGTCAGCTGAAGCAACAATATCTGAGTACAGACATAAGTAAACAAGTAGCCATAGATGGCTAACACAAACTGGGATACAGATCGAAAGAGGCGCAGGCCTCCTGCCTGGGATCCTCCTAACTACTCCTGGTCGTCGTCAGCGGGCTGCACGTAGTAGTAGGCACCTCCAGTGTAGTAGGAGTCGTCGTCGAAGGTGGCGTATGGCTCCTAGGCTCCGGCATCTGGTTGCGACAACCAGGTAGAAAAAGGAAAGGGGGAAAAGGGGAAAGAAAGCAACCGTGAGTACTCATCCAAAGTACTCGCAAGCAAGGAGCTACACTACATATGCATGGGTATATGTGTAAAGGGCCATATCAGTGGACTGAACTGCAGAATGCCAGAATAAGAGGGGGATAGCTAGTCCTATGAAAGACTACGCTTCTGGCAGACTCCGTCTTGCAGCATGTAGAAGAGAGTAGACTGAAGTCCTCCAAGTAGCATCGTATAGCATAATCCTACCCGGCGATCCTCCCCTCGTCGCCCTGTGGAAAAGCGATCACCGGGTTGTATCTGGCACTTGGAAGGGTGTGTTTTATTAAGTGTCCGGTTCTAGTTGTCATAAGGTCAAGGTACAACTCCAAGTCGTCCTGTTACCGAAGATCACGGCTATTCGAATAGATTAACTTCCCTGCAGGGGTGCACCACATAACCCAACACGCTCGATCCCATTTGGCCGGACACACTTACCTAGGTCATGCCCGGCCTCGGAAGATCAACACGTCGCAGCCCCACCTAGGCACAACAGAGAGGTCAGCACGCCGGTCTAAACCTATGCGCGCAGGGGTCTGGGCCCATCACCCATTACACACCTGCATGTTGCGAGGGCGGCCGAAAGCAGACCTAGCCTCCCTTATACAAGAGTAGGCGTTCCAGTCCAATTCGGCGCGCGCCGCTCCGTCGCTGACGTCAAGAAGGCTTCGGCTGATACCACAACGTCCAGTGCCCATAACTGTTCCCATGTAGTTGGTTAGTGCGTATAGGCCAGTGGCCAGACTCAGATCAAATACCAAGATCTCGTTAAGCGTGTTATTATGAAATAACCGCGGACGCCGACCAGGGCCAGGCCCACCTCTCGCCTAGGTGGTCTCAACCTGCCCTGTCGCTCCGCCACAAAGATCCACACAGAGGGCCGTCGGGACAAAGGTCCTTTCAGCCCCCAATCCGTGAATCACTCGCGGGTACTCCTCGAGCCAACCCGACTTTAGTCACCATCTGTAGTATGTATATATGTATAATATATACCCGTGATCACCTCCCGAGTGATCACGGCCCATAGTATAGCAAGGCAGACTGACAAGAATGTAGGGCCAATGATGATAAACTAGCATCCTATACTAAGCATTTAGGATTGCAGGCAAGGTATCAATGACTGTAGCAACAATGACAGGCTATGCATCAGAATAGGATTAACGGAAAGCAGTAACATGCTACACTACTCTAATGCAAGCAGTATAGAGAAGAATAGGCGATATCTGGTGATCAAGGGGGGGGGGCTTGCCTGGTTGCTCTGGCAAGAAGGAGGGGTCGTTAACTCCGTAGTCGAACTGGGCAGCAGCAGTGTCGGTCTCGTGGTCTACCGGAGAGAAGAGGGGGAAGAAACAATGAATACAATGCAAACAAATGCATATCGATGCATGAAATGACAAGTATCGATGCTAGGTGTGCCCAATTGCGGTAGTAGGTGATACCGACGAAGGGGGAAAACATCCGGGAAAGTATCCCCGGTGTTTCGCGTTTTCGGGCAGAGGTACCGGCGGGGGAAAGTTATGAGTCCGATAGGTTAGGGATGTGTGGCAGACGAACGGGTTGCGTATCCGGATTCTTCTCGTCGTTCTGAGCAACTTTCATGTAGAAAGTATTTTCATCCGAGTTACGGATTAAAAGATATGATTTTCTAAAGATTTAAATCATTTTTTGATTTTAATTATTTATGTAAATCCAACATTATCCAAAACAGTGAGTGATGACGCAGGCATTACATCAGAGTGATGTCAGCAGGTCAACTGGTCGGTTGACCAGTCAAACCAGACAGGTGGGTCCAGTGGGTCCCACATGTCATTGTCAAGGGCATTAACATTGTTTTGAAATTAACTAAATGGGTTAATTAGCAGGTAGGGCCCAGTAGTCAGAGAGAGATTAGGCTTTAATTAATTACTTTAATTAATTAGCAGTTTATCTATTGGTTTTTATTTGTTTTATGGGATGGGGCCCGCATGTCAGTGGCAGTAGCTGCCACATCAGCATAGTTGACCTTGGTCAACGTAGCCAGCTGGGGCCCTCAGGCCCACAGGCAGTGACCCAGGGGTGGACCCCCGGGGTGCCAGCTCAGCGGAGCCGCCGGAGTAGCTCCGGCGAGCTCGCACACAGCGACCGAACGCCGGCGTGCGTCGAGATTCGCCTATGAGGCACCAAATCGAGCGCGACCGGGAGCGTTAGAACGGCAAGACGACGACGCGTCGGTTGGTGGTGGTCGGGCGAGCTGCGGTGGCCAGAGAAGGGCGCATCGAGCTCATCGGCGGCGAGGTCTTTCGGGCGAGCAACGGCAACGGTGAGGCGGCGCGCTACGGGGCAAACAGAAGGGCGGGGCGAAGCCTTCGCGCGTGCGCGAGCACAACGGCACGAGCCCGGGACCAAAGGGTCACCGGACGGCTGCCGGCGACGAGCGCGGGCGGCGACGAGCGCGGGCGGCGACGCATACGGGAGCTCGATGGAAACAGAGCTACGGCGAGCTAGTGGGCAAATGGAGAGGCTGGGGAGGATCTATGGGGCATGGTGAGCGCAACCGACGCGGGCCCGTGACCATTTGGTCACCGGAGACTCGTCGGCGACGGGTTCCACGACGGGGCGCTTGGGTGCTTCGGCGGCAGCTAGCTAGGGCGCCGGAGAGAGAGAGAGAGAGAGGAGGGAGCAGGGGCTCACCGAGCGGCGCACACGATGGCCCTTGGGGGTTTAGTAGCTGCAGGGGCGCGGCCGGAGTCGGTGAAGAACGACGGCGGAGCTTGTCGGAGCAGAGGAGTAAGATGGCAGCGTCGGGGTGTTACGATTGCTCCGGTCTCCAACGGGATGGACCAGTCGAAGCAGCGGATGACGGCGGTGATGACGGACATGCAGGCGAGGCGAGGCAATGACTGTGGCCGCGCGATTCACGGCGGCAAGGCCATGGCGGCGCACGGGCGTGGTGGGGAATGAGGGGGAGAGTGAGGTGGATCTGAGGGGGGAAGGCGCCGGGACCGAGGGGAGTGTGGGGGTGAGTGGGAGGAGAGACCGAGGGGGCGCGGCATCGGCGTCCTTATGCACCTCGACGCCGGCGAGCGGGTCCGGTGGCGACCGCGCCCTGTAGCGGCGCGTGTCCGAGGAACAGGAAGGGGGGTGCGGTGCGGGGAGCGGGAGCTGGGCCGGCTGGGCCGACCAGGCTGGTTGCGGTCCAGGAGGCAGGGGCTGTGGCTGCGCGGGTGGGTTGGTGGCCAGCTGGGCCAGTCGGCCCAGTGGGGGGGGAGGGTTTTCCCTTCTTCTTTTTTTCTCTTCTGATTGTTTTTCCCTTTTGTATTTTCTTTATTATTTCTTTTCTATTTAAATTCATTTAAAAGTATTTAGGCATTTTATAAAAAACTTGTTTACTTCACCATAATTACCGATGCAATATTTGGCAACCCCCGAACATTTTTGTTTTGACTGTTGAAAACTTTGGGTGTTTGTCGCTAATTCATTTTTGAATTTGCAATGTTTTTGAACTACCACTTGATTAGCAACAGTAACGTAGATGACATGGCATCATTAGGAGAGTTTTACTGTAGCATAATTATCCGGGCGTTACAAATCTCCTCCACTACAAGAAATCTCGTCCCGAGATTTAGGAGGTAGAAGGAAAGAGTGCGGGGTATTCATCACGCAGACGATCCTCTCGTTCCCAAGTGGCTTCATCTTCAGAATGGTGCGACCACTGAACTTTGAGGAACTTGATCGCCTTCTGACGTGTGCGGCGTTCAGCTTGGTCGAGAATGCGGACCGGATGCTCTTTATAGGAGAGGTCCTGTTGCAATTCGAGCACTTCATGATCCACTCCTCGGATTGGGTCCTTGAAGCAACGGCGGAGCTGTGACACGTGGAACACATCGTGAACCTGAGAAAGGTTTGGCGGAAGTTCCAGTTGGTATGCCACTTTTCCACGCCTTTCGAGAATAGTGAATGGGCCAATATAGCGAGGAGCTAGCTTGCCCTTGATCCCGAAGCGGTGAGCACCCTTCATTGGTGTAACTCGAAGATAGGCCTTTTCGCCAGGTTGATAGACCATGTCCTTATGTTTACGGTCATACTGACTCTTCTGACGCGACTGAGCAGTCTTGAGATTCTCGCGAATAATGCGGACTTGTTCTTCGGCATGTTGGATAATATCCGGACCGAAGAGTGGACGTTCCCCAGTTTCTGACCAGTTCAGAGGGGTTCGGCACTTTCGTCCATATAACACTTCAAAGGGGGCCATCTTCAGACTAGCTTGATAGCTATTATTATAAGAGAACTCAGCATACGGGAGAGATTCCTCCCATTTCTTGCCGAAGGAAATAACACAAGCTCGAAGCATGTCTTCGAGAATTTGGTTGACACGTTCAACTTGCCCTTGCGACTGCGGATGAAACGCAGTACTGAATGACAGATGAGTTCCCATAGCTTCTTGGAAACTTGCCCAGAATCTAGAAGTGAATAAACTGCCACGGTCTGAACTGATAACCAGTGGAATACCGTGAAGCGAAACAATTCTGGACATGTAGAGGGTTGCCAGCTGACTAGCAGTAATAGTCTCTTTGACAGCCAGAAAATGTGCAACCTTAGAAAGCCGGTCAATGACGACAAGAATAGCATCATTACCTTTCTGCGATTTGGGAAAACCGGTGATGAAGTCCATTTCAACATGGTCCCATTTCCATTCGGGAATAGAGATAGGTTGCAGAGTTCCAGCAGGCCTTTGATGCTCTGCTTTGATACGACGACAAACGTCACACTCAGCAACATAACGAGCAATATCTTGTTTCATATTAGACCACCAGAATCTCTGACGAATGTCTTGGTACATCTTGGTGCTACCGGGATGAATAGACAAAGGTGTATCATGAGCTTCTTTCATAACCTCCTGGGTCATATCCAGGTTACCTTTTGAAGGGACCACTAGGCGACCTTTAAAGAACAAGGTGCCAGTATCATCAACAGTGAAGAACGAGGGCTTCCCTTCTTTAAGGTAGTGTTTAATCTTGTGGGCTTGAGAGTCATACTTCTGCAGCGTCTTGATGCTTTCCACGAGATCTGGTAAAACAACCAGGGTATTGAGAGAACCCTGGGAAACAACATGGAGGTTCATCTTGCGGCTCTTAGGAGGAGGGGGAGTGAGAGCACCAGGAGGAACAATATGGAGGTTCAGCTTCCTGAATTCCTCAACAAGCGAGGGCTGAACTTTGTGAACCTAGAGGTGGTTGCAGTAAGACTTGCGGCTCAAGGCATCAGCCATTACATTAGCCTTTCCTGGGGTATACGAAATACCCAGGTTAAAATCTGCAACAATCTCCATCCATCTTTGCTGACGGAGGTTCAGATCTGGTTGAGTAAACAGATACTTCAGACTTTGGTGGTCGGTGAAGATCTCACAACGATTACCAAGAAGGTAATGTCGCCACTGCTTTAGTGCATGGATAACAGCAGCAAGCTCGAGGTCGTGAACTGGATAGTTCTCTTCATGAGGGCGCAATTGACAAGAGGCATAAGCAATCACTTTGCGCTCTTGCATTAGTACAGCGCCAAGGCCTTGACGTGAAGCATCACAATAAATGATGAAGTCCTTCTTAGTATCAGGTGGAGCTAGTACTGGGGCAGAAGTCAACTTGTCTTTGAGTGCCTGGAAGCTTTCCTGACATTTGTCTGTCCATTGGAACTTGACGCCCTTATGCAACAGGTTAGTCAGAGGTCTAGCGATCTTGGAGAAGTTCTCGACGAATCGACGGCAATAGCTGGCGAGACCGAGAAAACATCTGACTTGCTTAACATTCTTCGGAGGAGTCCAATCAAGAATAGCCTGGACTCGTTCAGGGTTGACGGCAATACCATCCTTAGAGATGACATGCCCAAGATAGGTTACTTCGGGAAGCCAGAATTCACATTTGGAGAACTTGGCATAAAGTTGATGCTCTCGTAGCTTTTCCAACACAAGACAAAGATGTTCAGCATGTTCCTCTTCGTTCTTGGAAAATACTAGAATATCATCCAGATAAACCACGAGGAACTTGTCGAGGTAATCCATGAATATATAGTTCATCAGGCGAGAGAAGGTGGCTGGAGCATTGGTTAAGCCAAAAGACATGACGGTGTACTCGTATGAACCATATCGATTCACAAAGGCAGTCTTTGGGATATCCTCTACACGAACACGGATCTGATGGTAACCCAACCTCAAGTCGAGTTTAGAGAACACTGATGAACCAGCCAGTTGATCATACAGATCATTGATCCGAGGAAGAGGATACTTATTCTGAATGGTAGCTTGGTTTATAGGACGGTAGTCTTGGACTAATTGGTTTGTCCCATCTTTCTTCTTGACAAAGAGAGAAGGTGCTCCCCAAGGAGAGAAACTTGGGCGAATGAAACCACTGCGAAGAGACTTGTCGATTTCCTCCTTAAGCTCAAGGAGTTCATGCGGCGGCATCTTGTAGGGTCGCTTGGCTATAGGAGTGGTGCCTGGTTTCAAGTCTATGACGAATTCGACAGCTCTAGCAGGGGGAATCCCTGGGAGTTCTTCAGGAAAGACGTCGAGGAATTCACGCATGACGGGAATGTTTTCAATGCCCTCGAGTGGTGCAGCGTTCAATGCATTCAACGCATAGAGCCTTGCCTCGGCATTCTGAACCAGACGAGCATTATAGCTTATTATTTCATCAGAAGGGTGTAGCAGATGGACGGTCTTGGTGGCGCAAACGATAGAAGCAGTGTGCGCCTTTAACCAATTCATTCCCAGAATGAGATCAATGCTACAGGACTTCAATACGATGGGGGAGACAAGGAATTCTAGTCCTTCGATTTCAACAGGGACGTCGTTGCAAATCATGGAGGTCCGACATTGGCCCGCAGGGGTGTGCACTAATAGAGAAGCGTTCATGTCTTCACTTTTAATGCCATGCATGAATGCAAAATCTTCTAACATGAATGAATGCGATGCTCGTGTATCAAATAAAACGGATGCTGGTACTGAATTTACGAGGAGTGTACCCATCACAGTAGCAGGTTGGTCTTGAGCTTCGTTCAGATCAATGTGCTTGGCATGAACACGACCATAAGACTTGGCATTGTTGTTGCGGGGGTGGTTGTTACCGCGACCAGCTGCTGGAAGGGCCAGTTGATTCTGATTCTGGTTGCATTCCCTAGCACGGTGTCCTAGCTGACCACACCTGAAGCACAGACCATTATTGGGAGTGGGAGCAGGAGCTCGGGGTGGTGGAGCTGGAAGCCTTGGCTGCCTAGTTGGAGTAGTAGGCAGACGAGGTGCAGCATAAGACTGTCTTGGGGCAGGTGCATTTGGACGGTACATGCTGTTGGGGATCCAAATCTTACGCTTCTGCGAGGGCGGGCCCGAAGAGGAGCCCGTGTCACGGTTGCGCCTTTGAGAGCTCTGGTGTTCCTGCAGACCAGTCTCGACATTGATGGCCTTATTCACCAAGGTGGCGAAATTGGCAAAGTCATGCACTAGAAGTGCGAGCTTGATGTCAGCTTGAAGGCCGTCACGGAACTTCTCCTGTCTACGTGCATCAGTTGCAATGTCTTCTTCAGCGTAGCGGGACAAGTCTAGAAACTCCCGCTGATAAGCTTCCACAGTTTTGTTGCCCTGGGTGAGGTCGCGGAACTCACGCTTCTTCCTGTCCATGATCCCCTAAGGAATGAAGCGGGCATGGAAGGCAGCTTGAAAGTCTGGCCAGGTGACGATTGTCCCAACTGGCAGAGTACGCCTGTGGCTGTCCCACCATTGAGCTACTGGTCCCTTCAGAAAGAAGGAAGCAAAGGTGACATAGCGGGCAGGGGCTACTTCAGCAGACTCCATCTCATAGGTGATGTCACGGAGCCAGTCATCAGCATCCAGCGGCTGAGTTGAGCTGCGGTACACGGTTGGGTTGAGGCGCATGAAATCCTGCAGAGTCACTTGGGCTGGCTGCTCGTTCATATTGGGACGAGGGAACTGAGCCATCACATTCTCCATGAACTGGCGATTCATCTCGAGCTGTTGGACCATACCAGCCATGTACTCAGGCGGTGGTGGGGCGTTGCCGCCACGACCACGACCAGCTGGTCTAACCATCCTGCTAATATATAACAGGGGTAGTTCAGTATTGAGAAATTTGCATAGACAAGATTCATTCATGATGAAACATGCACAATGAAAGGAGCACGACAGATACCACATAGTAGTTGGCATAACTTAAAAAAGGGGTCGGACATAGAGTTCAGTACACAGAGTTCAGTACACAGAGTTCAGTACACAGAGTTCAGTACATAGACTAAGTCATCATAGGCGGCACGCAGGCTCGCGAATGCATCTAATACTAATGAGCAGGACTACATCAGTCCCAGGAGGTACTGTGAAGGTAGCTGTAGCCTGACAGCTGGTAGTGAGGCAACGGATAGTCCTCCACGTCAGTGGCCTGGGGGCCGCGGATACTCTGGTGTAGAAACCGACACTCAGGTGGCAGAAGAGGACCAAGTGCGGGAGAGTAGCCTCCCACCTCTGGCCAACCGACACCGTGGGGCATCACGGTCCTGGCTGGGTAGATCGCAGAATGCGGCAGCTGTCCAGACCGGACAAAGGGGTGCAACAGCATCAGAGCCCTGTAAAGGTGCTGACGAGTGTTGTACAACTCGTGGCGAAGAGCTCTGTTAGCTCGGTCCAGCCCATCAGCATGCAGAACCAGGCGCTGATGGTGGAAGGGCTCTCGGGTGACGGTGGAGTAGGCGGCAGTGTAGTATCCCTCCGCACCAACGTCAAATGCGATAGGAATGTGCCTGAAAGGGGAAGTGTCCAACGCCTGATACTCTCCACGAAGACGTGTCAGAGCAGCATGAGCAGCATCGTGGACTGCCATCTTGATGGTCACTCCAACACCATGAGCGGTGTGCAGCACGGTAGTGGACTCATACTCCCGAGAGTAGAGGTGGACGATGGCACGGTACTGCTCCTGGTTAAAGTCCTAGTACTCCTCGTAGACGGTGTACTCAGGGTGCCAGCAATAACCCAGATATGTCATCATCTCAGCTAGCACAGCAGGTGATCCTGAGGCACCAATGGCCGCAGTGTGGCGCACGACCTGCCTCGTGGGTTCCATCTAAAAACAAAGATGTTTCAATGGAGTCAAATGACAATATGGGCACTATTCAAAATACTATCCTACAGAATAACTATGGCTTATCCAACTTTGGGGTGAACGTGGTAACGGGATCCTAATGTCAGAGTTAGTAAATTCGTTTAACCCGAGTAGGAGAGAGTTCAGAGCCCCAGAGTAAAGGTCGAGAAGCAAAAGATCCTAATACCACCCAATGGCGACGTGGGCCCGTAAGGCACATAGCCAAGTTAGTAAAAGTTTTGTAGTGACTAGACTCGACTTCGGCCAAGGAGTGTGGAAGGGGGGTTCCTACAAGCAGTCGGCTCTGATACCAACTTGTGACGCCCCCGATTCAATCGTACACTTATCATGCACGCAAATGTGTACGATCAAGATCAGCGACTCACGGGAAGATATCACAACATAACTCTAAAAACATAAATAAGTCATACAAGCATCATAATACAAGCCAGGGGCCTCGAGGGCTCGAATACAAGTGCTCGATCATAGACGAGTCAGCGGAAGCAACAATATCTGAGTACAGACATAAGTAAACAAGTAGCCATAGATGGCTAACACAAACTGGGATACAGATCGAAAGAGGCGCAGGCCTCCTGCCTGGGATCCTCCTAACTACTCCTGGTCATCGTCAGCGGGCTGCACGTAGTAGTAGGCACCTCCAGTGTAGTAGGAGTCGCCGTCGAAGGTGGCGTCTGGCTCCTAGGCTCCGGCATCTGGTTGCGACAACCAGGTAGAAAAAGGAAAGGGGGAAAAGGGGGGAAAAAGCAACCGTGAGTACTCATCCAAAGTACTCGCAAGCAAGGAGCTACACTACATATGCATGGGTATATGTGTAAAGGGCCATATCAGTGGACTGAACTGCAGAATGCCAGAATAAGAGGGGGATAGCTAGTCCTATCGAAGACTACACTTCTGGCAGCCTCGTCTTGCAGCATGTAGAAGAGAGTAGACTGAAGTCCTCCAAGTAGCATCATATAGCATAATCCTACCCGGCGATCCTCCCCTCGTCGCCCTGTGGAAAAGCGATCACCGGGTTGTATCTGGCACTTGGAAGGGTGTGTTTTATTAAGTGTCCGGTTCTAGTTGTCATAAGGTCAAGGTACAACTCCAAGTCGTCCTGTTACCGAAGATCACGGCTATTCGAATAGATTAACTTCCCTGCAGGGGTGCACCACATAACCCAACACGCTCGATCCCATTTGGCCGGACACACTTTCCTGGGTCATGCCCGGCCTCGGAAGATCAACACATCGCAGCCCCACCTAGGCACAACAGAGAGGTCAGCACGCCGGTCTAAACCTATGCGCGCAGGGGTCTGGGCCCATCGCCCATTGCACACCTGCACATTGCGAGGGCGGCCGGAAGCAGACCTAGCCTCCCTTATACAAGAGTAGGCGTTCCAGTCCAATCCGGCGCGCGCCGCTCCGTCCCTGACGTCAAGTAGGCTTCGGCTGATACCACGACGTCGAGTGCCCATAACTGTTCCCGCGTAGTTGGTTAGTGTGTATAGGCCAGTGGCCAGACTCAGATCAAATACCAAGATCTCGTTAAGCGTGTTATTATGCAATAACCGCGGACGCCGACCAGGGCCAGGCCCACCTCTCGCCTAGGTGGTCTCAACCTGCCCTGTTGCTCCGCCACAAAGATCCACACAAAGGGCCGTCGGGACAAAGGTCCTTTCAGCCTCCAATCCATGAATCACTCGCGGGTACTCCTCGAGCCAACCCGACTTTAGTCACCATCTATATAGTATGTATAAATGTATAATATATACCCGTGATCACCCCCGAGTGATCACGGCCCGTTAGTATAGCAAGGCAGACTGACAAGAATGTAGGGCCAATGATGATAAACTAGCATCCTATACTAAGCATTTAGGATTGCAGGCAAGGTATCAATGACTGTAGCAACAATGACAGGCTATGCATCAGAATAGGATTAACGGAAAGCAGTAACATGCTACACTACTCTAATGCAAGAAGTATATAGAAGAATAGGCGATATCTGGTGATCAAGGGGGGGGGCTTGCCTGGTTGCTCTGGCAAGAAGGAGGGGTCGTCAACTCCGTAGTCGAACTGGGCAGCAGCAGCGTCGGTCTCATGGTCTACGGAGAGAAGAGGGGGAAGAAACAATGAATACAATGCAAACAAATGCATATCGATGCATGAAATGACAAGTATCGATGCTAGGTGTGCCCAATTGCGGTAGTAGGTGATACCGACGAAGGGGGAAAACATCCGGGAAAGTATCCCTGGTGTTTCGCGTTTTCGGGCAGAGGTACCGGAGGGGGAAAGTTGTGAGTCCAATAGGTTAGGGATGTGTGGCAGACGAAAGGGCCGCGTATCCGGATTCGTCTCGTCGTTCTAAGCAACTTTCATGTAGAAAGTATTTTCATCCGAGTTACGAATTAAAAGATATGATTTTCTAAAGATTTAAATCATTTTCTGATTTTAATTATTTATTTAAATCCAACATTATCCAAAATAGTGAATGATGACGCAGGCATGACATCAGAGTGATGTCAGCAGGTCAACTGGTCGGTTAACCAGTCAAACCAGACAGGTGGGTCCAGTGGGTCCCACATGTCATTGTCAGGGGCATTAACAGAGTTTTGAAATTAACTAAATGGGTTAATTAGCAGGTAGGGCCCAGTAGTCAGAGAGAGATTAGGCTTTAATTAATTAATTTAATTAATTAGCAGTTTATCTATTGGTTTTTATTTGTTTTATGGGATGGGGCCCGCATGTCAGTGGTAGTAGCTGCCACATCAGCATAGTTGACCTTGGTCAACGTGGCCAGCTGGGGCCCTCAGGCCCACAGGCAGTGACCCAGGGGTGGACCCCCAGGTTTCCAGCTCAGCGGAGCCGCCGGAGTAGCTCCGGCGAGCTCGCACACAGCGACCGAACGCCAGCGTGCGTCGGGATTCGCCTACGAGGCACCAAATCGAGCGCGGCCGGGCACGTTAGAATGGCAAGACGACGACGCGTCGGTTGGTGGTGGTCGGGCGAGCTGCGGTGGCCGGAGAAGGGTGCATCGAGCTCATCGGCGACAAGGTCTTTCGGGAGAGCAACGGCAACGGTGAGGCGGCGCGCTACGGGGAAAACAGAAGGGCGGGGCGAAGCCTTCGCGCGTGCGCGAGCACAACGGCACGAGCCCGGGACCAAAGGGTCACCGGACGGCTGCCGGCGATGAGCGCGGGCGGCGAGGCGTACGTTAGCTCGATGGAAACAGAGCTACGGCGAGCTAGCGGGCAAATGGAGAGGCTGGGGAGGATCTATGGGGCGTGGTGAGCGCAACCGATGCGGGCCCGTGACCATTTGGTCACCGGAGACTCGTCGGCGACAGGTTCCGCGGCGGGGTGCTCGGGTGCTTCGGCGGCAGCTAGCTAGGGCGCCGGAGAGAGAGAGGAGGGAGCCGGGGCTCACCGAGCGGCGCACACGATGGCCCTTGGGGGTTTAGTAGCTGCACGGGCGCGGCCAGAGTCGGTGAAGAACGGCGGCGGAGCTTGTCGGAGCAGAGGAGGAAGATGGCGGCGTCGGGGCGTTGTGGTGGCTCCGGTCTTCAACGGGATGCACCAGTCGAAGTAGCGGACAACGGCAGTGATGACGGACATGCAGGCACGGCGAGGCGATGACTGTGGCCGCGCAATTCACGGCGGCAAGGCCATGGCGGCGCACGGGCGTGGTGGGGAATGAGGGGGAGAGCAAGGTGGATCTGAGGGGGGAAGGCGCAGGGACCGAGGGGAGTGTGGGGGTGAGTGGGAGGAGAGACCGAGGGGGCACGGCGTCGGCGTCCTTATGCACCTCGACGCCGGTGAGCGGGTCCGGTGGCGACCGCGCCCTGTAGCGGCGCGTGTCCGAGGAACAGGAAGGGGGGTGCGGTGCGGGGAGCGGGAGCTGGGCCGGCTGGGCCGACCAGGCTGGTTGTGGTCTAGGAGGCAGGGGCTGTGGCTGCGCGGGTGGGTTGGTGGCCAGCTGGGCCAGTCGGCCCAGTGGGGGGGGGGAAGGGTTTTCTCTTCTTCTTTTTTTTTCTCTTCTGATTGTTTTCCCCTTTCGTATTTTCTTTATTATTTCTTTTCTGTTTAAATTCATTTAAAAGTATTTAGGCATTTTATAAAAAATGTGTTTACTTCACCATAGTTACCGATGCAATATTTGGCAACCCCCGAACATTTTTGTTTTGACTGTTGAAAACTTTGGGTGTTTGTCGCTAATTCATTTTTGAATTTGCAATGTTTTTGAACTGCCACTTGATTAGCAACAGTAACGTAGATGACATGGCATCATTAGGAGAGTTTTACTGTAGCATAATTATCCGGGCGTTACACTTGTGCACTGGGACCCTGAGTCTGATCGGATGTCCCTCGATGGAGGATTGTCTCTGCCGATCGTGAGCTTGTCATGGGCTAAGTTGGGACACCCCTGCAGGGTTTAAACTTTTGAGAGCCGTGTCCGCGGTTATGTGGCAGATGGGAGTTTTTAATATCCGGTTGTAGAGAACTTGACACCAGATCTAAAATAAAATACACCAACCGCGCGTGTAACCGTGATCGTCTCTTTTTGAGTAAGGTTGAGAAGAGAACAGGGTAGGGTTATGATTGAACGTAAGTAGTTTAGGATCACTTATTGATCATTACTAGTTTGCAACTATTGTGTAGCTTCTCATCTTACTCTTGTACTTGTAAGTTAGCCACCATACAATGCTTAGTCGCTTGCTGCAACCTCATCACTTATCCATTCCATACCCATTAAGCTTTGCTAGTCTTGATACCCATGGTAATGGGATTGCTGAGTCCTCGTGGCTCACAGATTACTACAACAACAGTTGCAGGTACAGGTAATCCAATGATCTAACGCAAGTGCGATGCTTGATTGTTTGGAGTTCTTCCGCTTTTTCGATCAAGGGATATAGGTTCTAGGTCGGGAGCCTGGCTAGCAGGGTGGATGTCGTTCTTCTTTTTCGTTTGACTTCATCCGTAGTCGGATGTTGCTCTTCTGTATGATGAATGCTATGTATTGATGTATTGTTGTATGAATGTTGTAGCTTGTGGTAAGTATAAGCCTTTATCTCGTATTCCCATCTACTCAGTACATGGTATGTTGTAATGCTATCGACCTTGCTATGCGCTCGAAATGCGATTCTTCCCCAATCATGAATTCCTCACGTGATTGGGATAGAATCGCATCTTGGGCGCTACAAGTTGGTATCAGAGCCTTACCGACCTTAGGAGCCCTGTTGATTGATCGAACCACCGCTGTTATTGAGTCTAGAAGAAAAACTATTTGAGTCTAGTTATATATCAGAGAATAGGAATTCTTTTTACTCCTCACCCACTTGGTTGCTCTGGTGAGGACTCGTGGCATAGGTGTTTTCATACTCTTCTATCCTTTTTCACTCATTTTTTTAGGATCACGCGGGTATTGTGGAATCATTCTGATATCATTATGACGGGGATTCTGTCTTGGTGCCTCCTAGCATTTAGGGGTTGTGGCAGTGTCCCAGGGAGTTGAGCTCCAAGGTGTTTTCATCACAGTGCTTATTGTTTCAGTTCCGGATACCAGTGGACGCCGACATCGAAAACATTTCCATACTCTTTTCTGGTGAGAGTAGTTTGACGACACTAGTACCGGGAAAAGTAATCAGATGTATTGCCACAGCTAGTATATTGGATGTTTTCGAAGGTCTAAGGTACACGATTTCCGATGTTTTCTTGGTTATGTGTTGACGGATTGATACATTTGGGGTGTAGGATTTGTTAGTTGTGTGAGATATGTGTGCCTCCCTGTATGCCCAACAACAGATTGCATAAGCAGAAAGTTTCGGGAGTTCATAGGTGGGATTCAAGTAGTTACCTAGGATATCTTTCTGAGAGATGCATGATGTGAGATTGGGGTTCGACGTCTAGTGGTCCGCCTACCCACGATTGGTTTTACAATGGTCTCGTTGCGTCTTAAAGAGTCCTTGGCCATGCTGACTCGGGGACACATCATATGTCACGTGCACTACCTTGTACATGATGGTGCTGTACTATCTTGCCCGTGTGGGGCCCACCATGAAAATTTCGGACGAAATCTCTATCATATGTTTCCTCCGGCTTATTTCGCGAGCCAAATCCTTTGTTTTGTTTTTTTTGTGGTATTCAAGTTGCTTCCAAGTCAAGTGTTGATTCCATACAAGAGGTGTTCTCATATTTCTATGGGAGTGTTAATCCTTCTTGATCATCGAGATTGTCATGTAAATTCTTCGCAACCGGCGTGCTTCTCTTCAAGTTAATCTGACCCCTTCAACATTTGCAAGATCAATTATTAGTTCTTCTCAATGGTGTTCGTTTTACCCGTCCCAAGTTGCCTTTGTTTTCCCACCATCCCACCCTTCTCTTCAAGGACTCATATATCTTAATCAAGTATCCATGTTATTTATGTGAAGTCTCTTCCTTTGTTTCATTCAATGTTCTTATCCGGTGATTCTCGTTGAAGATGCTCGTGAGCTACAAGTTCATTGTTCTTTCGTTCTCATTTTCTTCTCCGGAGTGTACAAGATATCTGAGAAGATTCACGATTCCATTCTTAATCCGTCCAAGCTATTTCGAGGTTGTTATCTCATTCAAACCATTTAATTAAACCGGTGCAATATCTTTTTAAAATCGTTCAACGGTGTTTTCTTTTGATTAGGCCCTAACCCACAGGTCTTTTCCAAGGATCTTACCTGACTTTTCTAATTTTTCAGGAGCTATTCTCAAATCCTTTCAAGTTGGACGTAATAATGAATTCTCATCGATCAAATGTCCCCTTCAAGATCGCTTATAGATTCTTTTCATTTTGGCCCAACATTTCTATTCTTCATTGTTCTGGAGTATCTCACAAATTCTTCATGGTGGTTCTCGTCGTCATTCTCAGTATTTGAAGACCGAAGAAGAGTAAATCTTGTCTATTCTCTGGAACATTCATGGTTCAAGCTTCATGCTATCCTCATAATTGTTTTCGATTGTGAGAATTCTTTTCACCCATCCGACACATTTCAAGATCTTTCCTTTCTCGATCATCCGAAGGCCATCATTTCTTAATATTACTCATTCTCAGCTTTTAGCTCTCGTTCTCCAAATCTTACTGGTGCATCGTTCAATATTCTCTAGTCAGCTCATGATCTCTTCATTCTCTTGTATCTAAATTCTCCCAAGTATCTTTATTCATTTCTAATTCTTCCCAGCGAGGCATTCTTTTCTTCGTTCATTTTCAATTCTTACGGTGGTTCGTTCAAGATTCATCTTCCTTAGTAATCACACCAATTTATTCATTCTTTTCAAATCATATCAATGGTTCGTTGAAGACCTTCAAGTTTGAGCTATATCTCCCATCAATTTTTTCATGAAGATAAGTGGCATGCCAAATCCGTTGCTTGTCATCAATTTAAGTTGATGGAGGATAAGAATGACATAATTCTTATTCTTATTTCATCAAGATGATTTAATTCCTTCTTCCGGAGGTCGTTCAGGATGCCAATTTATCGATTCTAAGTTGTTCATCTTTTCTTTTTGGTGTTCCAAGTTCTCTCGGTTATGTCGTCACAAAGATCCATCTAAATCATTGCAAGGATTCATCTTATTCTTTTCAAGCTTCCTTTCTTCGCGACCATCTCGTTATCTACACAGAGTTTTTCGAGAGTTTCTTCATGGTGGTTCGTCAAGACTATTCATTCTCAAAGTGTTCTTCACCTTGTATTTCGAAGTGCAAATATTTGCTCCCTTATATTTTGAGGTGGTGTTATGTTATTCTTGACAATTTCTTTCATGTTACATGATTCACAACTTGTCAGAAATGAGATATTGTAAAACCATCATTTTCTCTTCTTTCATGAGTTGTTTCAACCCATAATAATTTCTTCGTTGGTGTTATCTTGGTATAGATTTCACTTAAAGCCTTCCCTAAGGAATGTTGCTAATTGTGGTGTCTATCGACAATTCAAGTTTCCTCCTATTCTCGCGGTGAAAGAAGTTTTCATCTCTTCGTTGCTCTCAAGCAAGCAATTGATTTCGGTAGTGGCAGAATTTCACCTCAAATTTTGAGATGTTTTCCATAAGATCACAACAAGCTTGTTTCTTTTCGTTGTTGATTTTCCAACAACTTCGTTCAATCCTTGTTTGTAAGGATGCTTTTCAAGTTCAAGTGTGGTAGAAGATGTCATTTTCTTCTCAATTCTTTTCTTTCCAATGATCTAGATTCCATTCTTTATTTCTTCCGGAAGCATGGTGATGTTGCTCTCGTCAACCATCATCTTGTTTTGTCAAGATCATGTTCTTTTCCATGCTTATCCATTTAACTGAGGTGTTGTGTCATCTCGTCAAGTTCCTTTTATCTTATCAAGTCTTGCCCCTCTTTTCAGTCGGAGTGCTTCAGAATTCTTCTTTCCTTGCTTCTCTTCAACCAAGTGGTTTCAAAGTCTATATTGTTCTTTGAGCTCTTGGTTCTTGTCGTATTCCTTGTTCCTCTTTGCTAACGGAATATTTGCAATCTCATTCATCTCCATTGTATTCTTTCTTTCAAGTTGTTCAACCTCTCAAAGTTCATTAGTTTCACTCATTTGTCGAAGAAGCAACTTAGTTTTACCTCTTCCTTTTCCGCTTCTCTCCGGTGCCATCCCTATATCTCGGGGCGAGATCTCTTGTAAGTGGAGGAGAGTTGTAACGACCCGAGACCGACGCTCCAGAGGATTTCCGTATATTTCATGATCGCCGTGTGTTTTATTTGCTTATTGCATGTCATCATGCCATCATGCCATGATGCCAACATGTCATTTAATTTTTGCAACTCATCTAAATAATTTGTATGGATCTTCGGTCCATTTAAATTGAGGGATATTCACAATGGTGATTTCTCTTTATAACATATCCTCCCAATATTTAGGGAGCTATATTAAACCATTCCATAACACATTTGCGTTGTTCTTCAAATTTCCTCTTTATCCAACTCAACTTCATTTCTTCCTTTGGGGCCTTTTAGTAAAATTGAGTTGCAGTTTTACTTTATCCATAAATGTTCCAAATCAGCCCATAAATCACATCTAGTGTATAGGGTCATCTCCTATAATTTCAACCCATTTGGAGTTCATTCGAATGGGTTTCGAAATTCAAACATGTCAAGTTAAATTCAACATGTGTGGATTTTACTTCCTCTAAAAATCCTCAGGCTAATTTTATTAAATTCCTCCTGCCCAAGCTCCACCCCTAATCTCTCGTTCTTTTCTGTCATATCTGTTGTTTTATTATAAAGTAAAGAGAATAGAAGAGAGGGAGGGCAGCCTGCACCCGCCGACCTCTTGGGCCTAACCAACCAGACCGGCCCATTTGCCCCTAGAGGCCCAGCTGTCCCCACCAGCTCCATAACCCTACCTCGATCCCCTCCTCTCGATCCCCATCTCTCAACCCTACCTCGATCCCCTCCTCTCGATCCCCATCTCTCCCTCTCGTTCCTGTCCGCCGCCACACACACACACACGCATAGAGGAGCGATGCCCTTGCCCCATCCCCGACCACCTCTCCCCTGCGTCCATCCTTGTCCCGAGCCACCACCAACCACCGCGAGCTCCACCCCGGTCCCAGACGTCGGCGACCAGCGCCGTCCCATCGGTGCCTTCTCCTCCCTCTGCTCGGCCACGACGCCTCGCACCTCTCCGCACCTGCATCTCCGTCGGCGCCGTCCATCCCCGTTGTCCCGCTGCATCGTCTGCTTCCTCGCCGCACCCCGACCCACGCCCCGGATCCATCGCGACCCCGGCCGGATCTCAGCAAGCCCACCGCATCGAGTGGACCCGGCCACCCTTGCCATACCGTACCTGCGCCGCCATGCCTCTTCATCAGTGGTAGCAAGTCCCGGCCTCCTCTGCTTCGTGGTGACCACCACCATGGTCGCGGCTACCATCAGTCAACCACGCGGCTTGCCCCCTCCGTTTCCCTTGCTGCATGGCAGCAGCTTGACATCTCTAGCACCGCCTCCCGCTGGTCGCCTCCACCCCTGGACCCGCTGTTCCTCCTTGTCTTCGAGCTGCGCTGTCTTCTCGTTGCCCTGCTGGCCTCGCCTCTGCACAGCGTCGCCCTTGCCCAAGCCAAGTGTCACAAAGTCCCTGATGGATGCGCCAAGTTCCCGGGGAGACCCGTTTCATCAAGTTCAACTACACGAAACCGCCAAGTACCTCTACGGACAGAGACGCAAGACCATCCCGGATATCGCCAAGTACCATGACACCCATGTTCCATCAAAGTTCGTCTACGAAATGTGTACCACTACGCCGGAGACCTCGAACCGATAAGCTCCACGAGACCCCAAGTTCGACTACCATCACCGAAGACCACGAGTGCAACTACTTCCACTACCATCGCTGTGTACGACTACGTCCCACAACGACCCGTGAACAACTACATCTCATCGAACCTGAACCGTCTCAAATGCACGCTTCGAAGGTATAACCACCGAGATGAACGACCATGAACAAATGCTTTGTTGTATGAGATGTCTGTGTTTGCATCGTGTCTGAATTGTCGTTGCACGGTCCTCCTCGTTTGCCATGCGTCGACCCGTGGGAACCCGGTAACCGGGATCACCCACCATTTCTACCATGTTACGCACATCCGCACACTTGCTTGTTTGCACCGGTATCTCAATGAGTTGTCGGATCATCGGAGAATGTTGCTGTGGCACCATTTCCGTTGTCATTGCTGTGGCACCCCTTTCGTTCCGCCACGGTGAAAAATGCTTCATAACATGCTCATGTTAACATCTTTTAATAAAAATTGCATAAAACTTGTATATGTCATCCGCATCATGATAACAACATTTAAATGTTTAAAATGGTTGTTTGTTTTAAATTGCTAAATGACATATGGGGATTTTCTGAAATTGTTGTTTGTTGTTTCTGGCCTCATTTAAACATGCCTAAATAGGTGGTTTGCTCATGCTTCACCTCTTGCCATGTTTAAGAACATTTCATATTGTTGAGTAGCATAAACGAGTGATAACTAAATGTTTGAATGTGGTGTTTCGTTACTATGCAACTCGTTGCATATTGAGCTCCACTTAACTTGTAGTACTGTTTGGTGCACTTTGCCATGCCATGAATCATTAAACCGGACATGCATCATTCTTGTTTGTGCATCATGCGATATTCATGTGTTGTGTGTTTACCATGTTGTTTGCTTCTTTTCGGTTGTGCTTCTTCTCGATAGTTCCTGTTTCATTGCGATCATGAGGATTCGTTCGACTACGCTTGGTTCGTCTATGCTCGTTCATCTTCTTAATGGACTTGTTCTTCTTCCTAGCGGGATTTCAAGCAAGATGACCATTACCCTGGATCTCACTACTATCATTGTTATGCTAGCTGTCTCGATGCTATCGCTATGTCGCGCTTCCTACCACTTGTTTATGAAGCCTCCCAAATTGCCATGAAATATCCTCTGACCTTTTTCACCATCCAATCGAACCGTTGTTTGGCTATGTTATTACTTTGCTCAGCCCTTCTTATAGCGTTGCTAGTTGGAGGTGCAGTTGCAGGTTGTTCCATGTTGGGACATGGATATCTCTTATTTAATTAATGCATCTATATACTTGGTAAAGGGTGGAAAGCTCGGCCTTATGCCTAGTGTTTTGTTCCACTCTTGTCGCCCTAGTTTTCGTCATACCGGTGTTATGTTCCTTGATTTTGCGTCCCTATCACGATGAGGGTTTATGGGCCCCTCTTGACAGTTTGCTTTGAATAAAACTCTTCCAGTAAGGCCCAAAATTGGTTTTAACATTTGCCAACATAATAATATTGAACTAATTAATTAATTGGCATAGGGGGTCGCGTCCCTGAGGTTCCTTAATTCAACATAAAACAGGGGGCAGTGCTGATGGTGTTGGTCCCAAATAGAGCCACTTGTGGTGCCACCTCTTCACCAGGGGTTTTTGGTTGCCGTACATAGTGTTCATCCGGACGTGGCCTGAGACGAGATACGCGCTGCTACTATTAGGGTGTCGGCATGACGGGAGGTCTTCTTGGACTTGTTTTACCATTACTGAAATTTCTTGTGCACCGGGACCCCGAGTCTGATCAGATGTCCCGTGATGGAGGATTGTCTCCACGGATCGTGAGCTTGTCATGGTATAAGTTGGTACACCCTTGCAGGGTTTAAACTTTCGAGAGCCGTGCCCGCGGTTATGTGGCATATGAGAGTTTTTAATATCCGGTTCTAGAGAACTTGACACCAGATCTGAAATAAAATACACCAATTGCGTGTGTAACCATGAGCATCTCTTTTTGAGTAAGGTCGAGAAGAGAACACGGTGGGGTTATGATTGAATGTAAGTAGTTCAGGATCACTTATTGATCATTACTAGTTTGCAACCGTTGCGTAGCTTCTCATCTTACTCCTGTACTCGTAAGTTAGCCACCATACAATGCTTAGTCGCTTGCTGAAACCTCACCACTTATCCATTTCATACCCATTAAGCTTTGCTAGTCTTGATACCCCTGGTAATGAGATTACTGAGTCCTCATGGCTCACAGGTTACTACAACAACAGTTGCAGGTACAGGTAATGTGATGATCTGACGCGAGTGCGATGCTTCCTTGTTTGGAGTTCTTCTTCTGCTTCTTAGATCAGGGGATATATTTTCTAGGTCGGGAGCCTGGGCTAGCATGGTAGATGTCGTTCTTCTTTTTCATTTTATTTCATCCATAGTCGGATCTTGCTCTTCTGTATGATGAATGCTATGTATTGATGTAGTGTTGTATGAATGTTGTAGCTTGTGGCGAGTGTAAGCCTTTGTCTCGTATTCCCATCTACTCAGTACATGGTATGTTGTAATGATATCCACCTTGCAATGCGCTCGAAATGCGATTGTGCCCCAATCATGAACTCATCACGTGATTGGGGTAGCATCACATCTTGGGCACTACAGCATGCTTTCATCATAATAAATTTTCTAATCAAAACTTGGGGGACTAAAAATATCATCTTCATCAAACATAGGATCCCCAAGCTTATGTCTTTGCATATCATTAGCATCCTGGATATTCAAAGAGTAAATACCAACAACATTGCAATCATGCTCATCATTCAAAGATTTTTTGTCAAACATTTTATAGAATTCTTCCTCTATCAATTGAGCACAATTTCCATTTCCATCATTTTCATGAAAGACATTATAAAGACGAACAATATGATACAACCTACATTCTATTTTTTGTAGTTTTCTTTTATAAACCAAACTAGTGATAAAACAAGAAACTGAAAGATTCGATTGCAAGATATAAATATTTACCTTGAAGCACTCACCTCGCCAGCAACAGCGCCAGAAAAGAGCTTCGTTGATGGGATGTGAGTGTCACTTACCTAACCTCCCCGATGACGATGCCAGAAAGAGCTCGTGTTGGGCCTCCAAGCGCGAGTTTTGTAGGACAGTAGCAATTTTCCCTCAAGTGGATGACCTAAGATTTATCAATCCATGGGAGGTGTAGGATGAAGATGATCTCTCTCAAGCAACCCTGCAACCAAATAACAAAGAGTCTCGTGTGTCCCCAACACACCCAATACAATGGCTAATTGTATAGGTGCACTAGTTCGGCAAAGAGATGGTGATAAAAGTGTAATATGGATGGTAAAATATATTTTTATAATCTGAATAAATAAAAGCAGAAAGGTAGAAATTGATAAAACGGAGCACAAACGGTATTGCAATGCTTGAAAACAAGGCGTAGGGTCTGTACTTTCGCTAGTGCAATCTCTCAACAATGCTATATAATTGGATCATATAACCATCCCTCACGTGTGATGAAGAATCACTCCAAAGTTCTTATCTAGCAGAGAACATAAGAAGAAATTGTCTGTAGCCATTCTTTCCGGTCGATCTATCCAAGAGTTCATACTAAAATAACACCAAGTTATTCTTTTGGATCGATCAATCAAGAGTTTGTACTAAAATAACACCAAGTTATTCTTTCCGATCGATCTATCAAGAGTTCGTACTAAAATAACACCAAAGAAAATTCCGATTCATAATACTCAATCGAACACAAAGAACCTCAAAGAATGCCCCAAGATTTCTACCGGAGAAACAAAGATGAGAACATGCATCAACCCCTCTGTATAGATTACCCCGATGTCACCTCGGGAATCTGCGTGTTGAGTGCCAAAACACATATCAAGTGAATCAATATGAGACCCCATTGTCACCACGAGTATTCATATGTCAGACATACATCAAGTGTTCTCAAATCCATGAAAGTATTCAATCCGATTAAACGAAATCTCAAAGGGAAAACTCAATTCATCATAAGATAGAGAGGAGAAAACACCATATGATCCGACTATATTATCAAAGCCCGCAATACATCAAGATCGTGACATCTCAAGAACATGATATATATATATATATATATATATTAAACACATAGCTACTGGTACAAACCCTCAGCCCCGGGGGTGGACTACTCCCTCCTCACCGTGGTGGCCGCCGGGATGATGAAGATGGCCACCGGTGATGATTCCTTCCTTCGACGGAGTGCCGGAACGAGGTCTAGATTGGTTTCTCGTGGCTACAGAACCTTGCGGCGGTGGAACTTATGATCTAGGGTTACCCCCAAGGGTTTCTGGAATATTTGGGAATTTATAGGGCAAAGAGGCTATGCGGGAGGCCACCGAGGTGGGCACAATCCACCTGGGCGCGCCTGGGCCTCCA
This sequence comes from Triticum aestivum, assembly GCF_018294505.1. Taxonomy (NCBI): domain Eukaryota; kingdom Viridiplantae; phylum Streptophyta; class Magnoliopsida; order Poales; family Poaceae; genus Triticum; species Triticum aestivum. Next base: position 284,889,831 of record NC_057801.1, on the reverse strand, counting down.
GGCGTGCCCTGGTGGGTTGTGCCCCCCTCGAGGCACCCTCAGGTGCTTCTCTAGCCCAATGGATGTCTTCTGGCCCATAAAAAATCCACAAAAAGTTTTGTGGTGTTTGGACTCCATTTGATATTGATTTCCTGCGATGTAAAAAGTAAGCAAAAAACAGCAACTGGCACTGGGCACTGGGTCAATAGGTTAGTCCCATAAAATGATATAAAGTTGCTACAAAATGATTGTAAAACATCTAAGAATGATACTATAACAACATGAATACTTCATAAATTATAGATACATTGGAGACGTATCACTTCTCTGCACCCTAACATGCACACCACCTCAATCTTCAAAGAGGGCATCGAGGAGATCGAAGACGGCAACCACACTGCACTAGAGAATGCGGGGCCATTTGCAAGCAGGATGATGTGATGACGACTAACTGACTCCTCCCCCCTCTCTCCCGCACACAAAATTATCAATCCCTCAACCCACGAGATCCTTCCCCTCTCGTCCATGTTTTTCCAGCTCTCTCATCAAACCTGTTGTCTCTTCTCCTTCCACGTGTACAAAATCCGGATGCAAAAGCATCTCACATATATTACATGTATCCATCTTTCTCACAGACCTAACTTCTTCCTCTCTCTCTCTCTCTCTCTCTCTCTTGTTAGCTTTGTCTCCTACTCTCTCACCCACATACATACAATCTTTCCCGCCCTATCTGCTCCATCTTCGCAAGCTCTCTCTACGCGTTTCATTCACACATTGCGATGTGTTCAAAATGTTGCTTTTATAATGGATCGTGTAGAGTTATGGTTGGTTTTGTTGCATCCTACAAAGTAAAAACTATGAAATGCATTTATAATTTCATTTGACTAGGATTATGTGAGTTTGATCATATTGTGAAATATTATAGACCTCGTATACATCTTGGAATTCAACTATTGAATTGTATATAAACCATTACATTCAAAGTCAGTAGCCTAATAGATTTATTTCACAATTACAACAAATGATTAATTCCACTACAAACTAAGAAGACAAATGTGTACTCCCTTCGTTTTTATTTAAGTCCGCGTATTAGCATTGGTCAAAGTCATGTTTTGTAAACTCTCACAAAGTTTATAACAAAAAATATTAACATATATGAGAGGGATCGAGAAGAGGTGTCTAGAGGGGGGGGGGTGATTAGACACTAAGTACCAAAAGTTGCAGTTTTTAACTTCTTTAAGTTGGAGTGGAGTTTAGGCACAAGTTTAACAATCACAACACATATCAAGCAAGCATGCAAGGAGTATATGAGCAGCGGAAAGTAAAGCATGCAACTTGCAACAATGTAAAGGGAAGGGATTGGAGGATTCAAACGCAATTTGGAGACACGATGATTTTTGAGCCTTGGTTCCGATAGGTGGTGCTATCGTACATCCACATTGATGGAGACTTCAACCCACGAAGGGTAACGGTTGCCCGAGTCCACGGAGGGCTCCACCCACGAAGGGTCCACGAAGAAGCAACCTTATCTATCCCACCATGGCCATGGCCCACGAAGGACTTGCCTCACTAGCCGTAGATCTTCACGAAGTAGGCGATCTCCTTGCCCTTACAAACTCCTTGGTTCAACTCCACAATCTTGTCGGAGGCTCCCAAGTGACACCTAGCCAATCTAGGAGACACCACTCTCCAAGAAGTAACGAATGGTGTGTTGATGATGAACTCCTTGCTCTTGTGCTTCAAATGATAGTCTCCCCAACACTCAAGTCTCTCTCACAGGATTTGGATTTGGTGCAAAGAAGATTTGAGTGGAAAGCAACTTGGGGAAGGCTAGAGATCAAGATTCATATGGTAGGAATGGAATATCTTGGCCTCAAGACATGAGTAGGTGGTTCTCTCTTAGAAAATGGATGCTGGAAGTGTAGGTTCGTTCTGATGGCTCTCTCCACGAATGAAGAGTGGGTGGAGGGGTATATATAGCCTCCACACAAAATCTAATCGTTACAGACAACTTGCCAAACTCGGTGGGACCAAATTGGTAAACTCGGTCAGACCGATTTAGCAAATCTAGTGACCGTTAGGATTTTCGGTGGGACCGACATGCAACTCGGTAGGACCGATATGGTTAGGGTTAGGGCATAACGTAATCTCGGTGACACCGATTACACAAACTCGGTGAGACTGATTTTGGTAATAAGCTAACCAGAGAGTTGGTCAGGCAAACTCGGTTTGACCGATTACACAAACTTGGTGGGACCGATTTTGGTAATAAGCTAACCAGAGAGTTTGCATTGTAATCTCGATAGTACCGATTACTCAAACTCGGTGAGACCGATTTTGGTAATGGACATACATAGAGAGATTACAATCCCATCTCGGTGAGACCGAGATCCCTATCGGTGAGACCGATTTGCCTAGGGTTTGTGGCAGTGGCTATGACATCTGAACTCGGTGGCGCCAGATAGAAAGAATCGATGGGGCCGAGTTTGACTTTTGGGTTTAGGACATATGTGGATATGAGAAGGTAGTTGAAGGCTTTGGAGCATATCACTAAGCACTTTGAGCAAGCAAGCCATTAAGCAACACCTCATCCCCTCTTGATAGTATTGGCTTTTCCTATAGACTCAATGTGATCTTGGATCACTAAAATAGAAAATGTAGAGTCTTGATCTTGGATCTTGAGCCAATCCTTTGTCCTTAGCATCTTGAAGAGGTTCCACATCCTTTAGTCCATGCCACTCCATTGTTGAACTTGTCTGAAACATACTAGGTAAAAGTGTTAGTACAATAAGAGATATGTTGACATTAATTACCAAAACCACCCAGGGAGCACTTGTGCTTTCAATATACAATAACAAATAAATACCATTAGATTCATTATTGAATGTACTTTCACATCATACATATTTGTTATGGTAAATGTTTATATTCTATAAACTTGGTCAAACTTTAGGAAGTTTGACTTCAGTCAAACCTAATATGCATAGTTAATAAAAAAAAGAGAGTTAGTAACTAACTACTAGTACTACTCGCTAGTTGATTAGCCCAATAACCCAAGACGCCAAACAGGGAGTTCAGTGTCACAAAATTTTGAGGTCGGCGAGAAAATCTCCTACGATCCTGATTCGAGCAGTGCGAAGTTACCATCATACCCTTCGGAACAGGCCTACGGATGATGGTTGGTAGGGGGCTGTTTTGGTAACTTCAAGTTCACCCTACCCAGCCAACCCCACCCCGGCACCCAGAGTAGTACACCTGAATACTCCCCATTTTCTATCCCCACAGCAAAATAGACTTCCCCATGGCACCGGAGCCTTCGTGCTCCTCCCCTTCTACATCAGCGCACTCGTCCACCGCAGTGCATCTGCCTCATCGATGACATCGTATGTCGCACTGGATCCGGTCCACCGTCGTCGTCATACATGGAGCCTCTTCCCCGGCACCGTCTTGCATGATCTCGGATCAGCTTCCCGGAAGACAACGCCAAGCGCAGAAGCACCACCGTCATGGACAATGAACTTACTCCCATTGCCGACCATGATGCACAGACGCTACCGCGACCATCGTACTCCTCCTTGATTGGTAATGTGTGTATTGAATCTCTTAGCAATACATGTGCAGTTCCAATTTTGTTCATACCTACTGTCGGTGTCAAAACCGGCGGATCTCGGTTAGGGGGTCCCAAACTGTCCATCTAGGTGGATGGTAACAGGAGACGAGGGACACGATGTTTTTACCCAGGTTCGGGCCCTCTTGATGGAGGTAAAACCCTACGTCCTACTTGATTAATATTGATGATGTGGGTTACAAGAGTAGATCTACCACGAGATCAAGGAGGCTAAACCCTAGAAGCTAGCCTATGGTATGATTGTTGTTCGTCCTATGGACTAAAGCCATCCGGTTTATATAGACACCGGAGAGGGCTAGGGTTACACAAAGTCGGTTACAATGGTAGGAGATCTACATATCCGTATCGCCAAGCTTGCCTTCCACGCCAAGGAAAGTCCCATCCGGACACGGGACGAAGTCTTCAATCTTGTATCTTCATAGTCTTGGAGTCCGGCCGATGATGGTAGTTCGGCTATCCGGACACCCCCTAGTCCGGGACTCCCTCAGTAGCCCCTGAACCAGGCTTCAATGACGACGAGTCCGGCGTGCATGTTGTCTTCGGCATTGCAAGGCGGGTTCCTCCTCCGAATAATTTATAGAAGATTGTGAACACCAGGATAGTGTCCGGCTCTGCAAAATAAATTCCACATACAACCGTAGAGAGAAATAATATTACACAAGTTCAATCGCTGACGTATTTCGTGGCGTAACGTCACACCACTACCAAGCCTTCAAATTGTTTTTATTGTTCCATCTCAGCGCGTTTAGCGAGGCGGTTTCCTTGGCACGTCTTGTCGAAGCAGAGATCGTGTTCCCCTTATTCCGGGATTCCCATCAATACGGACGTGGGTAACCCAACCGCGCCATTGATTGCGGCGCTTGGGAGATAAGCGAGTTTTATCAGGCCGGTGGGGACGCATGTTTCCGTCCGCCCATATAAGGGGATAAAGATCCAATCCTTTTACCTGCGCCTTCTTCCTCCTTGGCTTATCCATCTCCGCGAACTCGAGCTCTAGCGCCCAAGCCCGCACATCTCACCTCAACCTTCTCCAAATATGTCCGGAGCGGGAGGCAAGTGGATGGCCTCCTCCGTCACGGAGGGGCATATCCAGAAGCTGCGCAGCGCCGGATACTTGTCCAGCGACATCGCGCATCGGCTCCTCGACGAGTGAGAGCTCATCCCCACCCCCAGGCCCCATGAGAGGGTAGTATTCCTTCCCCATTTCCTCCGCGGACTGGGCTTCCCACTTCATCCCTTTGTCTGGGGGCTCATGTTCTACTACGGCCTAGATTTCCATGATCTGGCCCCGAATTTTATTCTCAACATCTCGGCGTTTATCGTCGTGTGCGAGGCCTTCCTCTACATCCAGCCCCACTTCGGCTTGTGGCTCAAGACCTTTAGTGTCAAGCCGAAGGTTGTGAAGGGCAGCCAAGCGGTGTGTGGAGGCGCCATGGTGGGCAGGATGTCCCACGTTACGTGGCTGGAGGGCACCTTTGTGGAAACCATCAAGGGGTGGCAATCGGGGTGGTTCTACATCACCGAGCCGCGTGATCCCGAATGGGTAGCGGCCCCCGAATTCAGATCCGGCATCCCCACACGGATCACCTCCTGGAAAGAGAGCGGCCGGATTTGGGGCGATCAGGAGGAGCTGACCGGACTCCAAGCCTGCGTCCAAAAGCTGGTGGACAAGAAGCCTAAGCTTGTCAACGTAGTCCAGGTCATGCTCATCCGCCAGATTCTCCCGTGCCAACGATGGGGCTTCAATATGTGGGGGTTCGATCCGGCGCAGCACCATACTTTGAATGGGCTCTTCGACACTACGTACGAAGAGGTCTGGAAGGTGCTGTTCAAGGGCGCCGAGGCTCCCACATCCGCTACCGAAGATCGCGGATTCAGCTCGCAGTGTCCAGCTGATGAGGTAAGTGATATTGTCCTTTACGGGACGCTTGTTATTCATAGTTTGACTCTATGCGGGATCTAAACTCCCTTTCCTTTGATAGGATTGGCTGAAGAAGGCCGCACAGGCTATCTGTCCGGCCCCATTGCCAGTGGACCCAGCTGACGCCCGCCTAACGGGGCTGCTGGCTCCGGCACCCCACGTGGTGCCGGAGAAGAAGGCCAAGAAGAAGGCCACGGGGACTCGAAGAGTTCCCGTTTTCAGGTGCTATCGGACGATGAATCCGAGGCCGACTCCTCCCACCAAGGCGAGGAGGAGAAGAAGAAAGCCTCTCCCCCAGCGGGGGGAGGGAAGAAAAGGAAGGCCTCCCCAACAAGGGAGGCCGAAGGGTCCAAGAGGGGAAAAACTCTTCCCCCGGACTGTTCCGCCAACGCCAGTGACGACGACGAGGACTGGCCTCCAAGGGCCAAGCCTCTGGCGAGATCGTAAGTATCCGGACTCCCGAATAACTTCAAGGTTTTCGTTTTCCGCCACATTATGTCTTTCTAATGCCGCATACAACCCTGCAGTCCGCCTAAGGATGATCTCCCCACTTCGTCGAGCGGGTCCTTAGGGGCGTCGGATATGGATTCTCTTCCGACTGCCTCCACCCCCCGTGATGCGGATGATGCCGAGGTGGGATCCCAGGAAGGGACCCACCAGGAGGAGAGGGCCCCGGAGGTGTCGCAGGACAACCTCCCGGACTTTGCACCGGACTCAGCCCCGGAACCCATAGTGGCTCCGGAGTCCGGCGGGCGACCCCTTCGGAAGAAGGGCAAGACCGCGACGCCGGCTGCCTCCGTCCAACCGGAGGTGCCGGATAATTTGCTGGAGGCGCTCAACGGCGCCTCCATCAAAGAGGAACACCGCACTGTTATGAGTGCGGTGATTCAGAAGGTTCAGCTCGCCAAGAGCGGGCTGACCGAAGCCTGCAGCAGCCTTCTAACAGGCTTTGAGGTAAGAATTTCAATATATGTAAAATGGTACCGCATAGACAGTAGCCCCTGATGCTCGGTTCGGTGTTCGGAAAGAAAAGCCAGACTGAGGATCTTTAGAAAGATAAACGCAGGAGTCATGCAAATATGTCAATATGGGATTGCAGGCTGTGCTACTGACCTCTGTCACACTGACTGCGGAGGTCAAAACTTTGAAGGAAAACCTCGAGCGGTCCGAGAACGAGCTCGGCCATGCCAAGAAGCAGCTTGAGGAAAAAGAAGGTGAGTAATACCTTATGAAAATTGTACCTTACAGAAAAGGATTTGGTTGCAAGAAAAATGACAAGGATAACTGGGGTATTGCAGGGGCCACTAACGAGGTGGCGACCCTGAAGGAGGCGGTGGCCGCGGCTGAACGCAATGCGGCTGCGGAGCGCATCGAGCGAGAGAAACAGGAGGCGCGGGTGGCAGAGGTACAGCAAGAGCTCCAGGATCTCGTGAGGAAACATGAGAGCCTGGAGCGTGACTCGAAGACTCGAGAGTCTGAGCTTGCAACGGCTCTTGAGAGTGCCAAAGCTGCTAAGGCCGAAGCCTACAAGGCCCTCCAGGAGATCGAGGCGGTAAAGAAAATAGCAGCGGGTAAGGCATTTTTCATGCAAAGTAAGCATGTGAGTGTTAATTACCTGTCGCTTACCCGAATTCGGAGCTCTCGAGGAGCGTTCGCAGATCTTCCTCGCAGCGTGTCCGATGCTGCCGCATTCTACCGGGCCGAGGAGGGGAGCTCGACGGAGAAGGTCTTCTGGTCTCAGTATGCTGAGGCCGAACATCCGGTGCCCCTTAGCGACCAGCTGAAGCAGCTGGTCGAGCTCCACAAGGCGGCCGAACAGGCCATGAAGGGCCTCATAGTTCGGCTGTGGCCTAAGGAGGCCATGCTTGGGAGCTACTTCGGCCTGGTGCGGCGGCTGGTGGATGCGTGCCCGTGGGTTGAAGTCATCAAGCACTCCGCCTGTATTGAAGGTGTCCGTCGGGCCCTTGCCCGCGCAAAGGTGCACTGGGGAAAAATGGATGCCCAGAAGCTTGTGACGGACCCACCACCAGAGGGCAAGGAGTATCATACGCCCGAGATGTATTATAGGAGTGTGCTGAAGGGCGCCCGCACTATTGCGGGTGAGTGCTCCAAAGATGTAATATTTGAGTAGACTCGCATTTTGTTATCCTGTGCGCTGAAAACTTGGTTCATATGCGCTAAGCAACGCTTGTTAATTTAAAATATTACCTTCTGTGCGGCTGTTTATCAAATCTGAGAGATGGCAAGTCGTCGGCTTCAGCCCCCATGCCACGAGTGCTGGGGTGTTCGGGATAAACTCGAGCGCTCTTGTTCCCATTTTTGGGTCCATCTAGGGAGGCGCTCAACACAACGAACAAGGCAACCGGACTTATAATGCTTGAACACTCTCACTTAGCCATAGAATTCTATAATTTTAAATTTTGGCGAAGCCCCTAGTTTTCGGAAGGCCGAATTTGGGGCGCTATCCATGCCTTGGCCGGACAGAATCCGGCTCCTCGCTCGAAGCGGCATAAGTCTTTAGGGACTCGCAAAGAACCTCTCGAACAGCGACCAGCTCTCGCCTCATCATGACGGTCAGTTTTAGCTTTCTCCACTGAGGCGTTAACCCAGCTCAACTGGGGCGCAATCGCAGTGGTTCTCCCAGTGCTACCTTAGCCGATAAAACGGAACGTAAGGTACCAAAACATGGGAGCCGGGCAAACCCAACTATTGACCCAAGAACATGATTCGGAGCCGATGCATATAATGCTATAAGTTCGGGGTGCCGCACTTGTGAAAGTGTTCGGACTTATCACACCATAACGCGGGAAACATAAGCCCCTGGTGTATTTAGCCGTACCAAAACGTACGGATGCAACATGTCATAGATGAACATATGTGTAAGAAAGAAATGCAATTAGAAGCAAAAATTTGCTGCATTGCTTTATTCAATAAAAACTGCTGTAAGTGCAGGACAATACAAGTGGTGCGGTAAGCAAGGGATGGGACTGTTTAACATGTCCCCCTCCAGGGGTAGGCTATGGAATAATGCATAAAACAGATTTAATGCTCATGATGGAGACCACCTGGGTTTTCGTTGTAGCCTTTCTCCTTCCCTGGCTGTTGCATCGTGGGTTCGGCATGTCTACTGCCGGACAGGGCCTCTGATGAAAGGAGTCCTCTAGGTAAAAAATAAAAGGAAAAGAAAAAGAAATGACACACTTAAGAGCCCCTAGTGCGGTTGAGCCGCAGTCTGGGCTTATCGTGGTCGAGCCCCTTGCCCATGCCCATGGTATCTTCAGAGCGTAATGGAGTACGCGAAGGGTCTGTCTTAATGTTTTACAGGGGCTAGGGTTGGGGCCGCACTGCTACGCATGGTCGGAACGTGCCAGGTGGTCGTGTTGTAGGTTACTCCGGGCACGCTTAGCTGTGTCCGGCCGCTTAGCAGCCGGACTCGAGAATTGCCTTAAAAGGCTACTTTGTACTTCTGCCGCGAGAGCTGCTGTATGTTCCTCCGTTCGGAGGGAGCGTTCAGTGTTTCCGTTGACCGTGATGACTCCTCTAGGGCCTGGCATCTTGAGCTTGAGGTATGCATAGTGCGGCACCGCGTTGAACTTTGCGAACGCAGTACGTCCGAGCAAGGCATGATAGCCGCTGCGGAACGGGACTATGTCGAAGATTAACTCCTCGCTTCGGAAGTTATCCGGGGATCCGAAGACCACTTCCAGTGTAACTGAGCCTGTACAATTGGCTTCTACACCTGGTATGACGCCTTTAAAGGTCGTCTTGGTAGGTTTAATCCTTGAGTGGTCTATGCCCATTTTGCGCACGGTGTCCTGATAAAGCAGGTTTAGGCTGCTGCCGCCGTCCATCAGGACTCTGGTGAGATGAAATCCATCGACGATTGGGTCTAGAACCAATGCAGCGAACCCACCATGGCGAATGCTGGTGGGGTGGTCCCTTCGGTCAAAGGTGATCGGGCAAGAGGACCATGGATTGAACTTCGGGGCAACTGGCTCCATCGCGTATACATCCCTGAGTGCACGCTTCCGCTCCCTTTTGGGTATGTGCGTGGCATATATCATGTTCACCATCCGCACCTGTGGGGGGAAACCCTTCTGTCATCTATTGTTCAGCGGTCGGGTCTCTTCCTCGTCGTCGCTATGTAGCCCCTTGTCGCTGTTTTTGACAATTAACTTGCCTGCCTGCTTGAACACCCAACAGTCCCTATTGGTGTGGTTAGCTGGCTTTTCAGGGGTGCCATGTATCTGGCACTAGCGGTCGAGAATTCGGTCCAAATTGGACGGACCCTGAGTTGTTCTTTTGAATGCCTTTTTCCGTTGACCGGGTTTAGAGCCTCTGAATCTGGCATTGACTGCCGTATCCTCACTGTTATCGCCGTTAATGCGGCGTTTGTTTTTGTTGCGACGTGACCTGCCTCTACGGTCCTTGATATCCGGATTGCCAGCATTTTTATTGAGGTTGTTGCTGCGTGCTAGCCAGCTGTCCTCACCCGCACAGAAGCGGGTCATGAGTGATGTAAGGGCTGCCATGGATTTCGGCTTTTCCTGTCCCAGGTGCCGGGCAAGCCACTCATCGCGGATGTTATGCTTGAAGGCCGTGAGGGCCTCGGCATCCGGACAGTCGACGATTTGGTTTTTCTTGGTTAAGAACCGTGTCCAGAATTGTCTGGCCGATTCGTCTGGCTGCTGAATTATGTGGCTTAGGTCATCTGCATCTGGTGGTCGCACGTACGTGCCTTGGAAGTTATCGAGGAATGCGGCTTCCAGGTCCTCCCAACTCCTGATTGACTCTGCTGGCAAGCTGTTAAGCCAGTGCCGGGCTGGTCCTTTAAGTTTGAGTGGCAGATATTTGATGGCGTGGAGATCGTCTCCGCGGGCCATGTGGATGTGGAGGAGATAGTCCTCGATCCAGACCGCGGGGTCTGTTGTGCCATCATAAGATTCAATATTGACGGGTTTAAACCCTTATTGGATTTGATGATCCATTACCTCATCTGTGAAGCACAGTGGGTGTGCGGCGCCTCTGTACTGGGCGATATCGCGACGGAGCTCAAAAGAGCTTTGTCTGTTGTGTTCGGCCCGGCCGGACTTACTGTGTCCGGGGTGACGATGATCGTCACGTATCGTTGGGCGCCCACGTGATCCATAGATCGATCTTGATTGTCTTGCCTTATCCTCCAATATGTCGCACAGGTCCGGAGTGTTCCCCTGTGGCCTTGTGCTTTTCGAGCGATGCCGGGGTACGGGTCTAGTGAAGGGCCTTGAGGCCTCTTTGTCGCGACCACGGGGTGGTCGATCAGCCGTATTGTCTCCTGGTGAAGCGGGATCATATGCCTCCACGTCTAATCGGGGGAGCAGCTTACGTTTGGGTAGCTTTTGGAGGGGCGTTCGAGTTCATGCTCTTCGGCCGCGAGGACTTCGGTCCATCTGTCGGCTAGCAGATCTTGATCGGCTCTAAGCTGCTGCTGCTTTTTCTTGAGGCTGTTTGTCGTGGCCATAAGCCTGCGTTTGAAACTCTCCTGTTCGACGGGATCCTCAGGCACGACGAATTCGTCGTCATCGAGGCTTGCCTCGTCTCCGGAGGGAGGCATATAGTCCTCTACCTCTTCTTCGGCCGCTCTCTCATGAGGGCTGGCGTCCCCCTCCTCCTGTGCTAGATCTTGCTGGAGTGGGTTGTCTTCGGCGCTATCTGGTGTATTATTGTCTCCGGTGCCGGAATCCTCATTCTTGCTATGGCGGGATTTAGAGCGGCGCCGCTAACGCCGACACTTGGGCTGTTTCTTGGAGGGGTCATCCTCCGCTATTCCTTCACCGTTCCCATCCTTTGGGATATTTACCATGTATATATGGTATGAAGAGGTGGCTTTCCAGTGCCCGGTGGGTGCTGGTTCTTGGCCGTCTCCAGCATCGTCGTCCATATCGTCGATGTCCTCAGAGTCGTAATCTAGCATGTCGGTTAGGTGGTCAACAGTGGCTACCAAGTGGGTGGTGGGTGGGCTCTGAATTTCTTCGTCGTTCGCATCCCAACCGTCCTGGCCGCAGTCCGGCCAGGCCTCTCCTGATAACGAGAGGTACTTTAGCGAACTCAAGATGTCTCCAAAAGGTGAGTGTTGAAAGATGTCCGCCGCGGTGAACTCCATGATCGGCGCCCAATCGGATTCGACTGGAGGGGGCGCGGGAGGTCCGGAGTCCGGCAAGGAGTCCGGCACCTCGGAGTCACGAGCTTCATGGGGGACAAGATCGGTGTTTGGCTCTATCGCCGTAGAGGTTGCAGCCCCCGAGGTGGTGTCTAGCCATCCATCCTTGGTCTGCGCAGCCGGCTCCGAGTCGAAGATCGGAGCGGGTTCGAGTGCGGCCTCCAGGGTACTGTCCGGCTGCAGAGCTAAATCATGCCCATCGTGGCAGTACGGCACGCTCGGCTGTGGCTCGAATCCGTCGAGGATCAAGTCCCCGCGGATGTCAGCCGTGAAGTTCAAACTTCCAAATCTGACCTGACGGCCAGGGGCGTAGCCTTCGATCTGCTCCAGCTGGCCAAGCGAATTGGCCCGCAGTGCGAAGCCGCCGAATACGAAGATCTGTCCGGGGAGGAAGGTCTCACCCTAGACTGCATCGTCGTTGATGATCGAAGAAGCCATCGAGCCTATCGGTGACGACACAGAGGAACTCTCAATGAAAGCACCAATGTCGGTGTCAAAACCAGCGGATCTCGGGTAGGGGGTCCCGAACTGTGCGTCTAGGCGGATGGTAACAGGAGACGAGGGACACGATGTTTTTACCCAGGTTCGGGCCCTCTTGATGGAGGTAAAACCCTACGTCCTGCTTGATTAATATTGATGATGTGGGTTACAAGAGTAGATCTACCATGAGATCAAGGAGGCTAAACCCTAGAAGCTAGCCTATGGTATGATTGTTGTTCGTCCTATGGACTGAAGCCATCCGGTTTATATAGACACCGGAGAGGGCTAGGGTTACACAGAGTCGGTTACAATGGTAGGAGATCTACATATCCGTATCGCCAAGCTTGCCTTCCACGCCAAGGAAAGTCCCATCCGGACCCGGGACGAAGTCTTCAATCTTGTATCTTCATAGTCTTGGAGTCCGGCCGATGATGGTAGTTCGGCTATCTGGACACCCCCTAGTCCGGGACTCCCTCACCTACCCTTCAAATTTCTTGGTTGCTATTGTTCCCGTAAAAGTAATTGGTTATAGCTTGCATTGTCCAACAGAATATCACCTTGTAATTGTGAGTCGCTCCTGTATTGTGCTGTGCTTGGGTAGGTTCTTAATCTACAACCAGTAGTGTGGCAAATGATGGGAAGTTTTTTAGAGCTAGCAAGATGACCATGCGTTGCACGGAACATCAAGATGCATTTGTATGAGTAGTTTATCTTGTGGAGAAAAGGATGAATGAGGGAAGGCCTTTTTGCAAATGTGGAGAGGGGTGTGCGTATCTTTTTGCAAAATTGCCATAGTTTTGTTCCTATCCGTCAGATATAAATCAGACGGGCATTGCAGGATGTCAAGCACACCATCGTCACCAATTCTATTTTTTTATAATAGTAGAGTAGTGTATATATAAAATATATATAAGGGATATATAAGATATAAGAAGTAGTAATAAAAATAAATATATAATATAATATATATATATATATATATATCTACTCTTGTAAAAACAGAGTTGGTGATGATGGTGTTCCTTCCATCCTGCAATATAGGCCATCCGATTTATAGGAAGGAAACTATGGAAATTTTGCAAAAAGACGCCCTTGTCCACAGTTGCAAATAAGGCATTCCCTCTTTCATCCTTTTATCCCACAAGATAAACTAGTCATACAAATGCATCTTGATATTCCGTGCAACACATGGGCATCTTGCTAGTATATATAATATAATAGTAGAGATAGTAGGGACGTCAGGAAAGGATCGCGCGTGTGTGGGAAAAAGCGGTCGGGCGGGCGCTAGTTTTGGCACGCGGCGTCCGGCGTGCTTTATAAAATCCAATGCCCTCCCACCACTCTATGCCTCACCACCGCTCTCTCCTCGCTCTTTCTCGCCTTGCCGCTGCTCCACCACCATGTCGCCGCACCGCCGGGAAATTGGGGCTACCACGGCGTCCGTGCGCGCCCCTCCGACGGCTTCTCCTTCGAGATCTAGTTCCGCGAGATGCGCCTCAGCCTCGGCACTTTCGATATCGCCCACGAGGCCGCCTACGCATACGACGCGGCGGCGTGGCACCTTTGGCGGCCTCATAGGGAGATGAACTTCCCCAACGGGCCGACGCGGTTGCGGGCACAAGAGCTCGTGCCTCCGCCGCGGCTTATCACCGACGAGGATCGTCACGACAACCGAAGGCGGGAGCAACATATCAGCATCGCCAAGATGGACAAGGAAGCCATGGCGCTATGGCACCAACGCTTCCTACAGGACATCATCAACGAGCGCGAGTTCTATGCACAAAGGAGGGCGGAGAGGGAGAAGAGGAGGGCGGGGCGAGCCGCCTATCGCGAGGACAGGCGTACGCGGAAGGCGACCACTCAATTCAACATCAAGCTAGGCACAGTGTCGCCCTGGGACTCTGACGATGATCAGTATCTTGACGCCTACATTGAGACGTCAGAGGAGGACATCACTGAGGCTGAGTCGGACGACGAGGAGTAGTTGAACTATCTATTTTTCTATCTATCTATGCTGAGAACTATCTATGTATCTATCTATGCCAGTATCGACTTTGAGTCGAATGTGTACCAAGTCAAAGTATAAAGGGGGAAAACATATAGCGCGTGTGCTGGAGCAGCGCGCGAGTGCAATGTTTTTGCAGCAGCCGCTGGAGCCAGCACTCCGTGGCCCGTAAAAACTAGCTATTCCAGTGCTGTAAACACTTTTTTAATGCGCCGCGCGTTGCGCTCCTATTGAAGATGCTCTAACATGGCAGATGAGTGCCTTAATGTTGGCCACAAGATGCGTGAGTATTACTATATTTTTCTTGCCATGTTGAGATTTTGAAACCACGAGCACGAACATGCAGAGGAGCAATGGAGACCAAACACGGGATATTGGGGACATCTTCAAGGAATGTGGCAAGTTAAAGAGGAGCTGCACCGAACCTGTAAAACGAGCTTTGATAAGTAACACCCTTTCAATTACTTTCGTTTAGCCTCGTGTTCTTCGATGTGTATATGTGGTAGTTTCTATTTTTGTTAGCCTTGTGTTCTCCGATGTGTAATAGGAAGAGTCTTAATCGTCCTAATGCTTTCATTTTTAGCTTGATGTAGGAAGTGGGTGTCCTCACCTTGGAGTCTATTTTTATATTTCTCCTTTTGAATTCACTTCTCTGAGTCCTGTTTATTTGGCTTCTACTAAATGGATCTGGGTTTCTTCGAGTATTGATCTAAAAAAGAAGTAAATTCATGTCAGGATGCAGTTCCTGCGAGGAGGGAAGTATGGTCAACCTCAAGATCATGTTTCCAAAATGAGGCTGGATTACACATGAGTTGCCCGCTCCCTAATGATACTGGATTAGACACAAGGTGCAAATTCCGAGATGATGCTGGATTACACACCAGCCAGGTGGAGTCGTCAACTGTTCGTGTCCTCGTGGCTCTAGTAAAGGCTAAAAGAAAGCGTGTAGCAGCCCTTGAGAATGTAGCTGAGTTCCTGAAGAAGCAAAAAGAGAAACAGATGCTCTCTTCACCCAATCCAAAGAAGAGATGGAAGAAGCCAGATAGAAGCTAGCAGAGGTAGAGCAGGCTAGGCATCTCCTTCATCTAAAACTGCTATCAATACAAATTTTCCATCATAATAGCTAGGTTCAAATGTTTATCTAGTCAGCATGCCTGTTGTGATGTCCATGCATATACTGATGTGGCACAAATAATTTTTTTTGGGTCATGTAATAATTCCAATTACTTTACAAACAATAACAGATGAAGCATTGGACATGGTTCAGTTCACACGTAAGCCCAACATTCCAAGTTCAACTTCCACATCAAACTCATGTCCACAGATATCTACACATTCATAGATAATGTCCACAACCATGATTCACTTCAAAGCCAAAAAATGTGAGGAGAGTTATAAATAAAGAAAAATCTCTAGTCCCTACTACTAGTGCGAGCACAACAAGTCAAGATCATACATAATTAATTATATTTTGGACATTTTTTTGAGTAAACACGAATAACTTCTAGAGGCATGTATGATTTCTAATGTCGGCCGCAGCTGGGGTCCATGATGTTTTGAGCCAAACCGGGCAACACACCGGGTGTCTTTCGGCGACGCGGTTGTCGTAGCATTCATGGGTTTCGAGCGGCGACGACTCTTGTGGTCTACTATTCATCGGTGTCGGCACTGGCCATAAAAGACGTGTTGGCCACCTCCACTAGCATGCCGCAGTTCCGCCAATGTTTGCGTCGGGTGGCGCGGCCAACCACGATGCACTGGACATCATGGTCCCCCGTGTGCTGGCCTGAAGCAACTGGCAACTCTTCTGCGAGTAGGCTTGGAGCGTCGAGTTAATGAACCAGGGGCCAACTTGGAGCGGCGGCTTGCTCGTCTACTTGCCTGCCTACAACCTCACCCATGGTACTGATGGCCTTGGGCGGGGATGGAGGTAGGGCAGCGAGTTTCCTTGCTTGTTGGGGCACCCAGCTGGCTTTTATGCCGGAGAACTCGTCTTCCTACTCACCGGATGCTATGGAGAGTGTGGAGAAAATGGTTCAAGGAGGATACGTGGAGCGGCGATGTGGTGCGGTTCTTGCCAGGCGTCTGTGTAGGATCAAAAGTAGGTCTAGAGGGGGGGGGTGATTAGACTACTTGACCAAATAAAAATCTAGCCTTTTCCCAATTTTAAGTCTTGGCAGATTTTAACAACTTAACACAAGTCAAGCAATCAAACTACACGTGCAAATGCAATGTAGACACAAAGATTTTTGGCATGGTTCCGATAGTTGGTGCTATCGTACATCCATGTTGGTGGAAACTTCAACCCACGAAGGTTAACAGTTGCATGAGTCCACGGAGGGCTCCACCCACGAAGGGTCCACGAAGAAGCAACCATGTCTATCCCACCATGGCCATCGCCCACAAAGGACTTGCTTCACTTGGGTAGATCTTCATGAAGTAGGCAATCTCCTTGCCGTTACAAACTCCTTGGTTGAACTCTATAATCTTGACAGAGGCTCCCAAGTGACACCTAACTAATCTAGGAGACACCACTCTCCAAAAGTAATAGATGGTGTGTTGATGATGAACTCCTTGCTCTTGTGCTTCAAATGATACTCTCCCCAACACTCAACTCTCTCTCATAGATTTGGCCATGGTTGAAAGATGATTTGAGTGGAAAGCAACTTGGGGAAGGCTAGAGATCAAGATTCTTGTGGTTGGATTGGAATGTCTTGATCTCAACACATGAGTAGGTGGTTCTCTCTCAGAAAATTAATGCTAGAAGTGTAGGCACATTCTGATGGCTCTCTCACAAATGGAGAGGAGGGTGGAGGGGTATATATAGCCTCCACACAAAATCTAACCGTTACACACAAAAGATGCAACTCGGTTAGACCGAATGTGTGAACTCGCTGAGACCGACTTAGTTCAAAATGTGAATGTTTGGATTTTCGATGGGACCTACATGATCAACTCGGTTGGATCGGTGAGCTAGGGTTAGGGCAAAACTTGATGTTCGGTTTGACCGATTGCTTCAACTCAGTGAGACCGATTTCAGTAACATGCAAACAGAGAGTTGTTCAGGCAAACTCGGTGGGTCGATCGCTCCTTTCGGTGATACCGAAATGTTACGAAAGAGAAACAGAGAGTTTGCACTGCAAACTCGGTGGGACCAATTGCTCATTTCGGTGACACCGAAACGTTACGAAGGGAAACAGAGAGTTTGCAGTCCCATCTAGGTGTGACCGAGATCCCTATCGATGAGCGATCTGATTAGGGTTTTTGGCTATGGCTATGTCAAGTGAACTCAGTGGCGGCGGATGAATCAAATTGTGGGGCCGAGTTTGACTTTCAGGTCTAGGACATGTTTGGATTTGAGAAGATGGTTGATGGCTTTGGAGCATATCACTAAGCATTTTGAGCAAGTAGACCATTAAACAATACCTCATCCCCTTTTAATAGTATTGGCTTTCCTACGGACTCAATGTGATCTTGGATCACTAAAATAGAAATGAAGAGTCTTGAGATTTTGCCCATATTTGTCCTTAGCATTTTGAGGGGTCCACATCTCTAGTCCATGCCATGCCAATCATTGAACTTTCTGAAATAATCATCTTCAAAGGATATTAGTTCAATGAGCTATATGTTGTTATGAATTACCAAAACCACCCAAGGATTAGTTGCACTTTCTATCTCCCCCTTTTTGGTAATTGATGACAACATATAGATCAAAGCATCGACACAAGATAATAAGAATGAAATATAGCGTCGCTTTGAGAAGTATGTGATAAGCAAGAGCTCCCTCTAAATTTGTGCATTATTTATGATTTGCTTTGGATGCAAATGCACAATCGAATAGGCTCATGGTTTACTCTTCCATGTCACATACATCTTGGTGGAGCGCTCAAAATAATAGAATGAAAATAACATGCACTCATCACCAAGACCAATATGATTGATCATACACAAATGATAAGATAGCATCATTCAAGCACATGTAATGAAGCATGATATGATCAATCACATGATCATAAGAGTATCTCACACACAAGCACAAATATTGTAGCAAACACAAGCAAATAAGTAGCAAGAGAGACAAATAAGAAGCAAACACTCTCTCTCGAAGCCTATGATCTATACACTTTCTCTCCCTTTGGCAACAAGTTACCAAAAAGGTCGAAAATGCATAGTGCTATACGACACTCTAAGCAAGATCTCCGGGAGCTCTGGAGTGCTGAGATGGCGTGAAGAGAACAACATTTGCAAAGACTTCAAGTGATGTTTGAGGAACTAGAGGGGCAACTGAGGTTGTGGCTGCAGGAGCTAAAGTTGTGGCCCTAGTGTCACTGGCTGGCACTGCTGCAGACCTTTGTGCTCTAGGCACCCTCTGATAAGCATATGTTGTAGTTCTTACTCTCTGAGGGAGTCCTGGATTAGGGGGTATCCGGACAACCGGACTATATACTTTGTCCGGACTATTGGAGCGTGAAGATACAAGACTCAAGACTTTGTCCCGTGTTTGGATGGGACTCTCCTTTGCGTGGAAGACAAGCTTGGCGATCCGGATAATAGATTTCCTTCTTTGTAACCGACTCCATGTAAACCCTAGCCCCCTCCGGTGTCTATATAAACCGGAGGGTTTAGTCCTTAGAGGGACAATCATTATCATCATAGGCTAGCTTCTAGGGTTTAGCCTTTACAATCTCGTGGTAGATCAACTCTTGTAATACCCATATCGTCAATATCAATCAAGCAGGAAGTAGGGTTTTACCTCCATCGAGAGGGCCCGAACCTGGGTAAAACATTGTTTCCCTTGCCTACTATTACCATCAGCCTTAGACACACAGATCGGGACCCCCTACCTGAGATCCACTGGTTTTGACACCGACATTGGTGCTTTCATTGAGAGTTCCTCTGTGTCGTCGCTGCAAGGCTTGATGGCTCCTTCGATCAACAACTACATGGTCCGGGATGAGATTTTTCTCCCCGGACAGATCTTTGTGTTCGGCGGCTTCGCACTACGGACCAATTCGCTTAGCCATCTGGAGCAGATCGACAGCTACGCCCCTGGCCATCAGGTCAGATTCGGAAACTTGAACTACATGGCCGATATCCGCGGAGACTTGATCTTCGACGGATTCGGGCCCATGCCAGGAGCACCAAACAGTCATGACAAGCCCGACTTAGACCTGCTGTCTGACAATGCTCGGGATATCGCACCTGCAGGAGCTCTGGACCTAAATCCGGGGCAGATTGCGTCGTCCGAGGACGGGTGGATGGAACCCGCCCCGGAGGCCGCACACTCATCGGTGGTAGAGCCAAACACCGGCTTCACCCCCAAGGAAGCCTGTGTCACCGTACCCCCGGACTCGCGTCCGGCCGTGGGTCCTAGTCCGCGCGCCCCCGAGCCCACCGAACCCTTTGGCAACGTGCTGAACTCATTAAAGTCTCTCTCTTTGTCAGGAGACTCTTGGCCGAACTATGTCCGGCCCAAGGGGGAAGAATGCGATGAAGAAATTCGTTGCCCACCCACCACCCACTTCATAGCCACTGTCAACGATGTATCAGACATGCTTAACTTCGACTCCGACGATACCGACGGTATGGACGTCGGCACAGGAGACGATTCAGAACCACCACCAACAGGGCGCTCGACTGCCACCTCGTCATACGATATATACATGGTGGATACGCCTAAGGAGGACGACGGCGACAAACCGGAGGATAAAACCCCTGGACAAAAGCCAAAATGACGGTGCAGACGCCGCTCCAAGTCCAGCAACAGTAAAATTAGCAATAACAACGCTAGAAAGATTGACACCCCAGTCAACTCCGAGGGCAACAACGACCATATGGACCCAGCAATGGAGAAAGATGAGCCAGGTCACGCCGAACACAACCCGGAGTAGACGCCTAATCACAGTGATCCCAAGGGACAAACTCATCAAACTGCCCCAGGACAAGAGCACAGTCGGGACGACGATGCATTCATCATCCCGAAAACACGTGCTGAACGAGATAACCTCCACAGAAGGCTTATGGCCACTGCGAGAAGTTTAAAGAAGCAGAAGCAAAGGCTTAAAGCCGCACAGAAAACACTCAATCGCAGATGGAATAAAGTGCTAGACACTGAAGAAAAGTACGGTGACGATCGCCACACAAAAAGCTATCCAAAACGCAAGCTGCTGCCAGAATTTGACGATGAGGCCGTTCCACCGAAGAACAATACGGCCAAGAGGCCGGACAAACCACTTCGTAACCGCAATAGAGCAGCTACCAGCGCTGCACACGATTTACGTGAGCTCCTGGATAAAAAGGCCAGCGCGGCCAGGTCCATCTATGGATCTAAAGGACACGCCCCGGCGCAGGACTATGGTCACCAAAACGATCAGACTGATCGAATACCAGTCCGGAATCAGTACCGGACACAACAACAGCCGACGGAAAGCCAGAACACATCCAGATACAGAGGGGCAGCTCACCCCCTGTGCTTCACCGAAGAGGTGCTGGACCACGAATTTCCACAGGGTTTTAAACCTGTGAACATAGAGGCATATGACGAAACGATAGACCCCGGGGTCTGGATTGAGGATTTTATTCTGCATATCCACATGGCTCGTGGGGACGACCTCCAGGCCATCAAATATCTTCCCCTCAAATTGAAGGGACCAGCTCGGCACCGGTTGAAAAGCCTCCTCGAAAATTCAATCAGAAGTTGGGAGGAACTCGAGGATGCTTTCAGGGCCAATTTTCAAGGGACCTATGTCCGACCTCCGGACGCGGACGATTTAAGTCACATAATTCAACAACCCAGAGAGTCCGCCCGCAAGGTTTGGAACAAATTCCTCACTAAGAAGAACCAAATTGTCGGCTGTCCAGATGCCGAAGCCCTAGCGGCCTTCAAGCACAGCATCCGGGACGAGTGGCTCACCAGACACCTCGGCCAAGAAAAGCCGAGGACAATGGCAGCCTTAACAAGCCTTATGACCCGCTTTTGCGCGGGTGAAGATAGCTGGTTGGCCCGTAAAGGCACCAGCGACCCAAGTATATCCAAAATCAGGGATGGCAACGGGAAGCCACAACGCATTAAAAACAAACGTCAAAACAAGGAAGAAAGTCCGAACAACACAATGATCAACGCCGGATTCAGGGGCTCTCGACCCGGTCAACAAAAGAAGCCATTTAAAGCCGGCAAAGAGGGACTGTACGGCCTAAACAAAGTCCTAGACAGACTGTGCCAAATTCATGGCACCCTCGAAAAACCTGCGAACCACACTCATAGAGAATGTTGGGTCTTTAAGTAGGCCAGAAAATTAAATGCCGAACACAAGGGAAGAGAAACACCAAGTGAAGACGAGGATGAGCCTCGCCAGCCGAACACTGGGGGGCAGAAAAAATTCCCACCCGAGGTAAAAACAGTAAACATGATCCACGCGACTCACATACCCACAAGAAGGCGCGAATGCACGCTCAGAGACGCATACGCTATAGAGCCTGTCGCCCCCAAACTTAACCATTGGTCGGCCCGCCCGATCACCTTCGATCACAGGGACCACCCGACTAGTATGCGGCATGGATGATCAGCTGCCTTGGTGCTCAACCCAATAATCGACGGATACCATCTCACTCGCGTCCTCATGGACAGCGGCAGTAGTCCTAACATAATATACCAAGACACGGTCCGCGGGATGGGGATAGACCCATCCAGAATCAGCCAAAACAACACCACCTTTCAAGGGGTGATACCAGGCGTCGCAACTCGCTGCAGGGGCTCCCTCATACTAGAGGTGATATTCGGCTCCCCAGGCAACATCAGAAGCGAAGAACTACTCTTCACCATCGCCCCTCTCCAAAGTGGTTATCACGCATTGCTCGGAAGAACGTCCTTCGCCCACTTCAATGCAGTACCGCACTACACCTACCTTGAACTCAAGATGCCCGGTCCACGTGGCGTCATCACCGTTAACAGAAGAACATAGCATTCTCTACGCGCCGAGGAGTATGAGAAGGCTCTAGCAGCCGGACTCTAAGCGACCCCTAATATATAAACGCACAATCGGTCGTTAAGAACACGAACACGGTTAGACGAGTCCGACAGTCCAAATAAACCTGGTCTGGGTGCCACGCATGTAATCCCATAGCGGACACCAGGGGCTATAGATATTTAATAAAGCCCAACTCTTGGCTTGACCTTATTAGCAGGCCAATGTCTTTCACCTTTTACTGTCCATTGGGGATAGCCAACTCTTAGCACACTTACGTCATACTCTTCTATATGAGTTTTTCTTTTTACAGACACCATTCATGCGATACCCTCCCAGGACACGACACAACGGAGACAAAGGCGCAGACGTGTAGCAGGGCCCTGCTCAAAGGTTTCTCTTTAGATTAAGCCCCCGTGTAAACCTTCTTTATTGTCTCTTGTTGTCTACACATCCCATGGGAACTACACCCATAGAGGATACTGCCATTATTGGCATTTCGCTACGATAGACTAATGCACGTACCTGGAAATACAGGGTTCATAATAAAGGGCGTTACTCAGCCCAATATATGTTACAAAGTCCAAATACCTTCGGGAGTGTTCGGCGTCGCGAGTTTGGCCTTATATGCATCAGCTCCGAATCATGTCTTTGGTCAAATGTTGGATTTTCCTAGCTCCTGGGTTTGCCGCCTTACGTTCCGTTCTTATCGGCTAAGGCGGACAAAGGAGAACTACTGCGATTGTGCCCTGGTTATTCCGGATGAGCGCCTCAGTAGAGAAAGCCGAAAACTGACTGTCATGATACAGCGAGAGACTTTTCAACCACTCGAAGACTTATCGGAATCTCTAGGATTCCTCTGCATTAACGAAGGACCGTTTCCCGATCATGTACACACGCGCCCGTACTCGGATGCATGCGAAGGTACCAGGGGCTACATAGTAGCCCCACCGTCAAATTCCTATGGCTAAGTGAACGTGTTAAAGCTATATAGTCCGGTTGCCTAGTTCGACGTGCGATCACCTCCTTAATCGACCAAGACGTTGGATCAAGTGTGATTCTGCATATTTTCGCGAACACCCCTGCATTGTATGCGTGGGGGCTGAAGCCAACGGCTGTTAACTTTCAGATTACATTTATACATAAAACGGCCGCACAGGAGGCACAATAACACTTTCGGGCAAAAAGTATAAACATAGCCTTAATAACTAAAATAGCATTGTTTTTACAATGAAACGATTTGTCACTCAAACATGACATTCTTTGAGCACTGAGCCTCTACTAACCGAGCACCTTCCGTTACCTGCTCCAAGTAGTGCTCGGCCGGATCCTGGCCTCCCGCCGGATTCTGGGTCGTAACGATGGTGGCCTCCATATCTGTCCAATATGCTTTAACGCGGGCAAGAGCCATACGTGCACCCTCTATGAAGGCCAACCTCTTCATGGCATCGATTTGTGAGACGGCACCAAGAAATTGTCGCACTAAACCAAAATAACTGTCCGGCTTAGGCCCCTTCGACCATAGATGGTCTATTACAGACCGCATTGCAAGACCGGATGGCCTATGAAGCTCAGCCACATCAGCCATCTTCTCACTCAATGGCAATGGGCGCGCAGGAGCACTGAATTGTGACCAGAACAACTTCTCCACTTCTTTATCATTTTGATCCTCAAAAAACTTGGCCACATCAGCCGTACTCTTTGCCAAATCCGCATATGCGTCTGCAAGGCTCCAGCGTCGATCCAGGGGAGCATATTTTGGATCTAAAAACTTCATCCGCAATAAATAGGGGTTTCCAGCCGCGATTTCTCGGGGCTGGCGAAGCTCCTCCCGCGCATCCCTGATTTCAGACCGCGTCTCCTTGGCCGCATCAAGTGCCTTTTTTAGGTCAGCCGAATTAGCTTGATTCTCTTTTTCAAGGAGCTCATACCGGTCAGCGACATTTTTCAGCTCCACAGCCATCTCGACTATTTTGTCTTCGCTTCGGCGATGAGCAGCCTGTTCGGCTCTCAACTCTTCGGCCGCCTTTAGGGCAGCCGCATTGCTAGCCCAGGCTTGTTCCTTGGCTAGGGCAAGTTCCGCCCTCAGGGCTTCCACAACAGCAGCACGGTCTGCAGTCCAAGCATATCACATTAATATTATGCTCCTCTCAATTTTTCATATATAAAAAAGAAAAGCAGAGATCAGACCTTGTGACTCGTTAAGCCGCTCGTTCAGCGTGATGTCGGCATCAGTAACTCCAATCTGCCTCCTCAGTTCGGCAACTTCAACGGACCGGTTGGCTGCCGGATCCTTAGACACATGCGCATAGATACAACACGATCATTACTTAACAATGTGATCCTCCGTTTGCCGCCTAGGGCGGGCAACCAGAGTCTCAAGGGCTACTATCCATATGGAGCACACCTAGCGCGCGTGTCACAGTCAAAAAATATGTATTTTCATTACATACCTCGAAGCCTCTGAGCAGGCTCGTAAAGGCTTCATTCAACCCGCTTGTGGCAGATGAAATCTTCTCAAGCACCATGCTCATTAGTGAACGGTGCTCCTCCGAGAGAGCAGCTCTCTCCAGAAGGCCCGTCGGTGTGTCAGGCCGGACGTCGAACTGTGCCGGACCCTTCTTATCGCCCCCCGTGGGAGCCGAACGCTCCGGGCTCAGGGCGGCCGAAGTATTAGCTTCTGGCTTCGGCAAATCTGGAGTCCTCCGTGACGACACCTCGGGGTCACCCGCCTCATGAGGCGGAGAGGTTGGTGGGGTCTCACTCTCCATCATCTTCGAAAGGAGATCCCCCGAAGACAAACTCTGTCGAGAAGAGCTGCTAGCCAGACTGCAAATAATGAATCCTGGTTATTGTTCTCGGAGAAGGAAGCAGTACCTTCATATTTACGATTAACTTACAGCTCGGCTGAGGGCTGGCCCGTTGGCGGGCATGGCGCAGTGAGGACGCCCTTCGGGGCAGGGCCCCCTGGTGAAGCTTTCTTCCCTTGTCTGGCCACCTCCGTCTCCAAGTCTTTGGAGGCGGCCCTCTTCTTCCCGCGAGGGGAGGATGCCTTAGATTCCCCTCCCCGACTATCCTCCTTTGGGGAGGTAACAATTCCCCTGGTTTGGATGTGCAATGTGTGAAGTTCTGCTTCTCTGTTCTTCCCTTCGTCTTTCCCCAAGGATACTTTCCTTAGCACACGACCAAGCATCTTGGCTATGGTGGGGCTAGGCGAGCCTTTGGGAAGTGGTGCCGGACACCTGATTCTCTCTGCCTTGCTGAGCCACTCCTGGCCAGGGAGGGTTTTTCAGAATAATGTTATGATAAAAATAAACAAAGTGTTCGGTTTCTGGGTTGCTTACTTGGGTATCTGGGCGGTTGCAGCTCAGGCCCGCATCCTCGGTGGTGTCCGGACACTTTACTTGTGGTCCGAAGAATAACTTACACATTCCTTTGAGCGTGACACCGAAGAAGTGTTGAATAGTCCGCGGACCTTCCGGATTGAACTCCCACATCCAGAGAGGCCGGTGTTTGCGCGGCAAGATCCGTCGGATTAGCATTACCTGAATTACGCTTACAAGGCTGATGTCCCTCTCAAGAAGCTCCTGTATGCGGCTCTGAAGCTTGGTTACATCATTAGTAGGTCCCCAATCCCGTCCTACATCAGCCCATGATGCCAATTGAGGCGGAGGGCCAGAATGGAAGTCAGTGGCAGCCACCCACTTTGTGCCTCTGGGAGCTGTGACATAAAACCACCTCCGCTGCCATAGATCGGACACCTCCGGGAAGGAACCCTCTGGCCATGGAGCATCGGCGTTCCTTATTATTACAGCACCTCCGCACTCCGGTGTCGCCCCTCAATCATCTTCGGCTTCACATTGAAAGTTTTGAGCCATAAGCTAAAGTGCGGGGTGACGTGGAGAAAAGCTTCTCACACAACGATGAACGACGAGATATGAATGATGGCATCCGGAGCCAGATCATGAAAATCTAGCCCGTAGTGGAACATGAGCCCTCTCACGAAGGGATCAAGAGTAAGGCCTAAGCCAAGGAGGAAGTGAGAAACAAATATGACGCTCTCATTGGGCTCGGGAGTAGGGATGATTTGCCCTGAAGCAGGGAGCATGTGCCTGATGTCGGCAGTCAGGTATCCGACCTCCCTAAGCTTCGTGAGGTCCTCCTCTGAGACAGAGGAAGCTACTCACCGACCTTGAAGGTTGGGTTCGGACATGATTGAAGATCTGGAGGGCTTAAGCTTGGGCTTCAGGTGTTGGAACTCGAGATGCGAAAAGGTGCAAGCATGGTAGAAAGAGGGATAGGCCTCGGCCCCTCTATAAATGGGGTGAATATCAAGCGTCCTCAGCGTAACCGCTTGGGACTTACCTAAAAACACAGAGTCATACCAACATTTGTCGTGGGGTGCGCACGCCCGTATCGATGGAAGATCTCGCGATAAGGGGAACACGATCTCTGCTTTGGCAAGGCATGCCAATAAAACCGCCTCGTGACGCGTGTTGAGGCTGGCTAAGAAAAACCGGTTCATGTTGGACCAGACCATGGTGTAAGAGCACATCGCACAAAAATTGCGAACAGGTCAGATCTATGAAGTGCTATGCTCTCTACGGAGGTGTCCGGAAATTATCTCGCGAAGCTGGACACAATCCTTAAATCTACTTCGGAATATTCGGAGATGGAATCCGCCTTGCAATGCCAAAGACAAACTACGGCCGGACTCATCGTCATTGAAGCCTGGTTCAGGGGCTACTGAGGGAGTCCTGGATTAGGGGGTATCCGGACAGGTGGACTATATACTTTGTCCGGACTATTGGAGCATGAAGATACAAGACTCAAGACTTCATCCCGTGTTCGGATGGGACTCTCCTTTGCGTGGAAGACAAGCTTGGCAATCAGGATAATAGATTTCCTTCTTTGTGACCGACTCCGTGTAAACCTAGCCCCCTCCGGTGTCTATATAAACCGAAGGGTTTAGTCCTTAGAGGGACAATCATTATCATCATAGGCTAGCTTCTAGTGTTTAGCATTTATGATCTCGTGGTAGATCAACTCTTGTAATACCCATATCGTCAATATCAATCAAGCAGGAAGTAGGGTTTTACCTCCATCGAGAGGGCCCAAACCTGGGTAAAACATCGTGTCCCTTGCCTCATGTTACCACCAGCCTTAGACACACAGATCGGGACCCCCTACCCGAGATCCGCCGGTTTTGACACCGACGCTCTCCTCTCCTCTGCTTCTTCTTGGAGTTGCTCAACTGCAGTCTGAATCTCTGTGACCTTCAACTCTAGATCATAAAACTTAGTCTCAACGATTCTCTCAAGACTTTCTTGGTTTTGATTTAGGGTTGTTAGTCCTTTCTCACTTCTAACTGTAGCTTCAAGCAGATAGTTGAGCTAGTCCTGCTTGGTATTGAGATGTGCAGCTGAGGCATCTGGAATCTTTGAAGCTTTTTCTGCCTTAGCCTTCTCTCTCTTTTCTTGAGCCTCAACAGAAGTAGGATGTGATGCATCCATAACAACTGTGTTATCCTCAAAGTCCGGCCTCAAGGGAAGATGCTCTCTGTCTAGCAAGTATGTGCCTGTGCCCACCTTGGAATTAATGAGCATATGAATCTGTTGAGCTTAGCCACATGATCTTTTCTGATCAGCTGCAGTCCTCTTAACTATCTCAACTTTCAAGGCATCACCTTGAACTTCTCTGGCACATCAAACATATGCAGCAAATTAACTGAATGCCCCCTGATCATCTTGTCATCTCCAGACTTGGGCAACAATGTGTGCCTCAGGATCGTGTTGCTGGTTGGCAGCCCTGGCGGAAGATAGTAGACTGAGCCAAACTTGTGTGTCTCCAAGGTATCATCTGGTATCTCCTTGTACATGTGTTCCATGAAGTTGTGGCCTTTCCTGGGCTTAGCATAGACATCAGTGTCATTCTCTTCCTCTTCAGGTGCATAGGTCAACTTAGCCCACTTAGCAATAGAAGATTGGTAACTAGTACCCTCAGCCATCCAGACAATCTTGCCATCTGGGTAAAAATGGGCTGTATAGTAGAATTGCATTATCATCTCACCATTCCATTTCACTACAAAAATAAGACACATCCGTGACATTTTGGGCCGAACGAATTTTTTCCTGTCATACATATGACACTTCTATGACGATAATTGTGACAAAACCCGGTATCATCATAGATGTGGTGGGCTCCTACTTCCATGACAAAAAATCATGACAGAAAATGGGCTTTTCGTCCTGGGCGGGCCGGAGACGCAGATGCATGACATTCTTTGGGCCGTCCATGATGGAAAAAACTGTGGTAGAAGCGAGGGGGAGGAACATTTGGGGAGTTGCCGGTTACGATGGGGGGTTGGGGGCCGAGCGATGCGTGTTTCTCTCGTACACGTACGCGCGTGTGTGTGAGGCGTTGGCTCTAACTGAACCCGAGCGAGGCGTTGGTCTCTAACTGAACCCGAGCGATTACACTACAGGCTATGTGTTACTGAACCCGAGCGATCGATCGACGGCTATTAACTGAACCCGATCGAGCGATTCCTTTGCTACTGCTACTAACTGAAGCCGATCTATTGGATGAACAGTGAGCGCGGGCGGGGGGGGGTGGATGAACAGTGAACGGTGGCGTTGCCTCTAGATGAACAGGACCCCGTGGTGTGGTGGGCTGGATGAACATTAGACGGTGGAAGGGTGGTTGAACAGGACCCCGTGGTGTGGAGGGCTGGATGAACAGTAGACGGTGGAGGGGTTCCCGTGGAGGGGTGGTTGAATAGGAGCCGGTGGAGTAGCGCGCGGTGGAGGCTGGATGAACAAGAGCCCATGGAGGCTGGAGGAGGTCGACGGTGGAGATGAACAGTATCCCGTGGAGTCCCGTTTTGCGGTACGCCACACCCCTCCCGATGAACAGGACCCCCGTTTCGACTGTAGCGCTCCAACACAAGTCCTTTTCGTCCGTTTTGCGGTACGCCACACCCTTCCAGATCAACAGGACCCCCGTTTCGACCGTAGGAGGTCTGTTTCGTCCGTTTTGCGGTACGCCACACCCCTCCCGATCAACATGACCCCCTGTTTTGACCGTAGGAGGTCCATTTCCTCCGTTTTGCGGTAGGCAACACCCCTCCCGATCAACAGGACCCCCATTCTGAACGTTGGAGGTCCGTTTCCTCCGTTGTGCAGTACGCCAGGCCTTGTTTCCATCGCCTGTTCCGTCCAAGACGGTTGGCTCCCACGCGTTCCGTTGCCTCCTGATGAACACGACACATTCCGTTGCCTCCCGATGAACACGACGCATTCCGTTGCCTCCCCATGAACACGATGCATTCCGTTGCCTCCCGATGAACACGAGCATTCCGTTGCCTCCCCATGAACACGATGAAGACGCTGTTTCTTCGTTCCGCCCCAGCCATGTACACGAGCCCTTTCTCCGTTCCGACCCAGCCATGTACACGAGCCCTTTCTCCGTTCCGACCCAGTCATGTACACGAGCCCTGGCCGTACGTATGCACGAGTAGGCATTCGAGACCCTGCCCGTAAGTACGTACATGGCCGTATTTTCTTTCTTGCACCCTTGCCGCTATACGTACGTGTACATGCTACGTGCGCGCCTCTACTACGGCACGTGCGCGCCTCTACAATGACCAGTATGTACGTACACGTTCACGACCAGAATGACAACGCTACGTACGCTTCGACCAGGTGGGTCCCGACTGTCAGGGACTTCCTTGCCTGTGAAGATGTAGCTGGTGGGTCCCAGCAGTCAGGGGGGCGAATCGTTTTTTTTGCCCGGACGCACTTCCTTGCGTGCGAAGATGTAGCTGGTGGGTTCCAGCAGTCAGGGGGAATTTTTTTTCGTGAAATATGGTAGCCCGCCCGGTGGGTCCCTGCTGTTAGGTGGAGGAATAATTATTTTGCGCGTAATAAGGAGGCACTTCCTTGCTGCGGCCGTGGACCCAGCTGTCAGCCTCTCCATGTACAGTCCACGTTCGATGGAAGCCATTCCTTGACCACGTTGACCACGCCGCGCCGAGAGCACCAGGGCAGTGGACGACGGCGAGGCATAGGAAGGGGACGATGCGGAGCCGGGGAAGACGCGACAGTGGATGCCCACGCGGAGAGGAGTACGAGGGTTCACTGGTTTGGCTACGGAATGAGGCTGCCGTCGCCGCAGAATAACAGGGGTGTGGGTGAGTAGAGGGATACCCTAGGCTAGCGGTGGGAGTAGTAGGGGGCAGTGAGGCCTCCGCGACATCACAGTCGGCCACGAGAGGCAGGAGCACGCAGCACGACCGGCGCTGCTTTGGGCGGCTGGAGCAAGAAGACCAGAGGTTGAAGAAGCACTATGGCCGTTGGATGGACATCGTACGGTCACTGGAGCTAGAATCGTTCATATTGACTAAGTTGTCAAAGCCCTCTATCCTCGTCAACTTAGTAGGCCCACAAGTCAGCCACCCACTATGGTGGGTCCCAGCTAGCAGGGGGTATTCATTTTTTGGTGCGTAATAAGGAGGCACTTCCTTGCATGCGAAGATATAGCTGGTGGGTTCGAGCTGTCAGTGGCGGTAACATTTTTTTCGTGAAATACAGAGACCCTTTCGGTGGGTCCCTGATGTCAGGTGGAGGAATCATTATTTTGCGCGTAATAAGGAGGCATTTCCTTGCGTGCGACCGTGGACCCAACTGTCGGCCTCTCCACGTACAGTCCACTTCAGATGCATGTCGGTCGTTGACCACATTGACCAGGCCGCGCTGAGAGCACCAGATCGGTGGTCGACGGCGAGGCCTAGGAAGGGAACGACACGGAGGCAGGGAAGACTCGGCAGTTGTTTCCCACGCGGAGGGGAGTACGACTGTACGAGGGTTTACTGGTTTGTCTGCCATCGCCGGAGAATAACAACAGGTGTGGGTGAGTAGAGGGATGGCTAGGCCAGCGATGGGAGTACGGTGGGGCGGTGAGGCCTGCGCGGCAGCACAGCCGGCCGCGGGGAGGAGGGAGCAGGCAGTCCCGCCGGCGCTTGTTTGATCGGCTGGAGCAGGAAGAGCAGAGATTGAAGAAGCACGACGGCCATTGGATGGACATCCAATAGTCACTGCTTGTGCGTCAACCTTTTTTTTAGGAAACCCTCAAATCTGTGGAAAACAGCATACAACCCAGCTGCCATTATTTCTAGTAATTTACAGCCCATTTGCTAATTCTTAAGGTTTTTTTGGAGCCCATATTCCTTTTGCTAGCATTACAGCCCATATTGTGGCCACGGTTAAAAAATTATATGAAATTTTGCATATTTCGGTGCGGTACGAACTGTTTTTAATCCCAAAATTTCGACTCACATTCAAACTGATTTTGAAAATAAATGTATATCAATATAAAATCCAACAAATTCTCCACGCATAAAAATTAATGTAATTTAAAATCTCGAAATGAAAAAAAGATATTTGAAACTAATTGCCGGTTTGATGTGTTTTAAAAATGTACAACCCATTTCTCATTACTGATAGGCCATTTTCTCGGTCAGTCGAATGAAGCTCTCCCCGTCTTGAAAGATTTGCAGCCCAACAGGCCTCACAAAGCGACTTACTTGGCAAATCACAAAAAAAAACTAGGATGTGGCCGTGGACCAGCTGTCAGCCTCTCCACATACAGTACTCTTCCGATGGAAGTCGGTCGTTGACCACATTGACCACGCCGCGCCGAGAGCACCAAGGCGGTGGACGATGGCGAGGCCTAGGAAGGGGATGCTACGGAGCCGGGAAGACGCGGCAGTGGATGCCCACGCGGAGAGGAGTACGAGGGTTCACTGGTTTGGCTACGGCGTGAGGCTGCCGTCGCCGCAGAATAACAGGGGTGTGGGTGAGTAGAGGGATACCCTAGGCTAGCGGTGGGAGTAGTAGGGGGCAGTGAGGCCTCCACGGCATCACAGTCGGCCATGAGAGGCAGGAGCACGCAGCACGACCGGCACTGCTTTGGGCGGCTGGAGCAAGAAGACCAGAGGTTGAAGAAGCACTACGGCCGTTGGATGGACATCGTACGGTCACTGGAGCTAGAGTCGTTCATATTGACTAAGTTGACAAAGCCCTCTGTCCTCGTCAACTTAGTAGGCCCACAAGTCAGCCACCCACTATGGTGGGCCCCAGCTAGCAGGGGGTATTCATTTTTTGGTGCGTAATAAGGAGGCACTTCCTTGCGTGCGAAGATATAGCTGGTGGGTCCGACCTGTCAGCGGGGGGAACGTTTTTTTCACGAAATACAGAAGCCCTTCCCACGTACAGTGCACGTACAGTGCGTAATAAGGAGGAACTTTCCTTGCGTGCGACCATGGACCTCGTGGGTCCCAGCCGTCAGGCTCTCCACGTACAGTCCTCTTCCGATGACTCTTGTATGTTGACCACGCCGCGCCGAGCGCACCGAGGCGGTGGACAACGGCGAGGCCCCAGACTAGAACGACCCGGAGATGGGGAAGACGCGGCAGTGGAGTCGTAGACGGAGTGGATTGGGAAACTTGACTGGTTCGGGTGCGGGGTGGGCCTACACTCGGCAGAGAATAACAGGAGGTGCGGAGTGGAGTGATGGCCTGGCTGTCGGCGGGGTAGCGTTTCGCTGAGGAGCACAAAACAACGCCACTGGATGCCGAAGGCTGGAGCAGGCGGTTCCGGCAGCACTGGGGGAAGAAGACGAGAGATTGAAGAAGAATGCCGGCCGTTGGATGTAAATCCAACGCCTTCTTAGGCTTCGACCTACTGGCCCACATGTCAGCCAGTCCATTTGTTTTTTAGTCCATTTGGTGGGCTGGGTGAAACAATGATGTAGCATCTATGCAACCCGTTTAAATCCCATTTGCATTTTTTTCGAAATCCGCGGACTTGCTCGGCTGGGTGAAAATATCATGTTGGGCTAGACGGAGAAATGTTATAAAAACATAAACACATGATTGCACATTAGTAAAATCTCTGCAAGCTTATGTACGCAATCACTAGGAGTTAACTTGGCAAGTTATATATAAACAATTATTGTTATTATTTTGTAAGAACTTTCAACTTACAAAATAAAATATCATTTTAATTTGATGAGTAATAGTACATGGGGTATTATTATTTTTTAGGCTAGACGTGGGATAGTTGAGTTGGTTCTAGGGGAAAGTACTTGGAGAAAACTCAGTTTACATCGAAAAAGAAAGTGGGAGAAAATTCAGAGACCTGCTGGGTCCACCCGAGGAGAGGAATATGTTGGGAGGAAGGAGATTCAAAGGACGGCAGCCGAGTGAACTAGTTTTTTTGCGGACAAGTGAACTAGTTTACATACATAAGCAAATAGCCACTAAAAAAGCAATCAGGTTAATGGGTTCTTAAAAGAAATATTTCGGACAAAACAGATAATTACGACACATAGGCTAATGCATGAAACACTCAGATGATAAAGTTGCTTATAAACAGATAAAGTACAACATCTAGACCTTCCTGGCACGCTTGATCATGACGATGCGGCTGTCCATGTACTCGTCGGTTACGGGAAGCAGACACGCCCTCATGTCCAAGATCTGCCTGTACATGTCATAGCATGCGTATGCGTCCTTGGCCGCGTAGGTTATGTAGGCTAGATTCAGAGGTACCTCCCACGTGTTCAGGTCGTCTTCTTTCATGTTGGCGTATCAAGGGTCGATGATGGTCTCAGCAAGGTCAACCACGGAGTCCTTCTCCTGCCCGTTGCTGATGATCTTGTATTGCTTCTGGATGTCGACAAGCTTGTTGCACCAGATGTCCGAATCGCCACGCTCTTCCTTCTCTCCACCGTAGCGAAGGTGCAGTCCGCGCTGCCGATGAAACAGCCGAATGCTCCAGAACCTGGTGCAGCCATAGGACTGAGGCGAGGCAGAGCTTCACCGAGTCCGTATCGTTGGTGTACATCACATTCAACTTGGTGCAGCCATAGGACAGAACGGCGAACTAACTCCTTGCTAAAGTCCATATCCAGCAGGCTCACCCCTTGGATTGCCATTGGAGTCTCTTCGAGTGAACGAGTGTGTAGGCGGCGACAGCAATTCGTTTTTCAGCTCTTGGGGAACTGGATTCAACAGTAAGCTGAGTGTGTACAGGCGACAATATTTACTACCCCTCCCTCGTCCGCTGCACGCCCGGCAGAAGATGCACCCTCGGCACATTCAAACGCCTCCATTAAGAAACCTACTCTGGCCACACGTCGGTTCACGAGCGGGTCTGTATTGGTACTGTAATAACAGGAGTTAGTGGTCACTTTACTTAAATTTAATTAGCTTTAATAGAAATTTATAATTAAAACAAGCAATGCATTGGCTCGTTCTATCAGTGCCACGGGATCAACATGCACAACAATTAGAATTATTATTCTCAGGACGCACACGATCAACCCATTTGTCGCACTTTCACAAAGATAATACTACCAAGTTTGAACTGTTTGTTATGGTTGTTGTCCTCTGCATCATCATGCCGTGTTTCCCATCTTGCAAGATTCAGAACCAACAAATAAGATCCAAATAATAAGTACAACAAAGATGCCTACACATCTCATTGATTCCCAGCTTGCAAGATCAGAACCAACAAATAAGATCCAAATAATAAGTACAACAAAGATGCCTACACATCTCATTGATTCCCAGCTTGCAAGATTCAGAACCAACAAATAAGATTCAAATAATAAGTACAACAAAGATGCCTACACATCTCATTGATTCCCATCTTGCAAGATTCAGAACCAACCCATTAGAGCCTTTTGATAAAGTGAATATCGGGATTAAATCCATCTTGGCTAGCCATGTCATACAATCGAAGAACTTGGCGAATGCTCTTGACCGTCACAACATCTATAGTTGAGTATTCCTGTTTGCACAACATGTTTGCACAACACAAACAAGGAGACAAGAGAGCATGATTTCACCTTAATAGCGGCCTCCTTGAACTCAACCTCCAGCTCCACTAGGATGAGGTCTGCCTGGAGTTCCATGATTCAATTCATGCGCCTTTTTCTGTAGTTCACCTGAAATGAAGCAAAGATTGCATCATTCAGCTAGCAAGAAGTACTTGCTCTTGTGAGCTGGCAGGTTCTTCTTTAGTAGTTGCACTAAAATTGAGGAACATTAAGGTTGGCTGTCTGGCTCATGTAAGGTGCAACTATAATTTTCTTATCCTTTTGTGCAGTTCCACTAAAATGAAGTGCCATTGTGGTGACAGTGACAGCTGCATCTTGTAAAGGCTAATAAAATGGTGCACGAGATTACCAGCAGAACTTGATGGAGATTTTGGAAACTCCAATCACCATTTTGTGCAGTTCCACCAAAATTGAGATATGTTGCCCACGTGACATTTTAGTTGAACTGCACAAGACACTCATTCCAAAAAAGTGTTTTGTGCAGTTCACCAAAAGGTCACAATAGCAACAAGGTGAAATGGATATCCCTATCTGCACAAAATGATAGCAAGTAAATAGTTGCTGGTCAATAAGAATATACGAAACATATACAAAATGAAAAGAAGCATCTTAATTATGTTCATGGCAATCACGCAAGGACAATAGAAATTTTAAAACGTCAGCAATGCTTCATTTTACCAGAAGCATTACGATCAACAATGAGATTCCTCAAATATGGGATTACTTTAATGGTGGCATTGCTTGTTTACCAGACATAGTAAATCAACGGCAGCTAAAGAGTTGGTTTAAGGGCATGGGACCGTGGGGACACCAGGACACTCAGTAGCGTAAAGGAGCAACTTACTTATCATACTAGGGAAAACAGCAGGAGTGCCATTTGTAACACAGTTTAATTGCATCTTATCACTAGAGGCATTAGATTAACAATAACACTGGTTAGACATGTCCCTAAGGCAACAGTGTGATCGCTTCATTTTACATGCGCCCTTACATTAACAACAACAAAAGGTTGGTATAAGGACATGCAACAGTGGAAGCATCAGCACAATGTACCTACAAGGAGGCATAAAGTGGTGATGCCAAGCTTGTTCACGCTATGTGAGGGCAGCAAACCTAATCCTGGAGACCTTGTACTATGTGAGGGCAGCAAATCTAATCCTGGACACCTTTTACTATGTGAGGGCAGCAAATCTAATCCTGGAGACCTTTTACTATGTGAGGGCAGCAAATCTAATCCTGAGACCTTTTACTATGTGAGGGCAGCAAATCTAATCCTGAGACCTTTTACTATGTGAGGGCAGCATATCTAATCCTAGAGACCTTTTACTATGTGATGGCAGTAAATCTAATCCTGGACATACTCTGTTGACTTGTCCACCAGCCGCCACTTTCTATCCTTTTTTCAACCAATAATAGATATGTTCCTTATCCAGTTAGTACAACGTTTTCCCATTATTTCCCTTTTCAACCAAGAGACCGGTTGGGCATCCGGTCTCTACTACTTCCACCATATTATTTCATCTTTGAATCAAGTCCTAGATTCATGCTACAACTTTCCCCCCTTTCTTCGTTGTTTGAACAAAGCCCTAGATTCGAATGCATGAAGTAGCTTTACCTCTAATAATACTAAAAATTTAGGTGGCTTTGGAAGAGCTGATGGGAGTAGAAAAATATGCACATGCAGACACGTGGGGAGCTTGGGCAGTAGAGCAAGGCCGCTTTCAAAGAACTTATACCTGAGTGTCGCTGGGATGTCGGCGGCGGCAGGTCGGATCTGCGGACAAGACGGCAGGGAAGAAGAAGGGTCGGAGGACCTCCCGAGCCGGTGCTGTGCCGGAGAGAACGATACGGGCAGAGGATCGGGCCCCTCTGGCAGCTGTGGGTTTCCTCCCTCGGCGGTGATGACCGCGTGAACGATGCACCTTTTAGTCCTCTACACACACCGGCCGAAGGGATCCGGCCGGATCTGTGGCCAGCGGTGAGGAAAGAGAAAATGTCGCTACCGCTGTCTTGTTTATATCTAGAGAGGAACAGAGAATGAAGAGAGCAACCCTAGTAAAGCAAGCGCTCAAGCCCCTGCGTCCATATATAGTGGAGTGATTATCTTTTTTCTCTCCACAACAAGCGTTTCAATTTGTGTATGTGGCATTAAAGAAAAGAAACTCTCTATTTAAGGTGACTACTCTACGACTCCTATTTACTACTACAGTACTACCTCCATCCTGGTTTATAGGTCCCTTTTATAGTTTGTGCCAAATTTTGACTAAAGATTTAACTAACAAAATGTTAATGCATGTCAAGAAAATTATCTCATTGGATTCGTATTTGAACATAGTTTTGAAAAATATAATGTTTGGTGACATGCGTGAACATTTTCTTAGTTTAATCTATGGTCAAAATTTGGCACGAAATACAATGGGGACCAATAAACCTGGACAGAGGTAGTATTGTTCACTTGTGCTCCCCGCCCCTCCATTCATTGAACAACCCCACGGGTGAATAAACATACAGTAAGTACTGTATTTATATAGAACGAACAAGCTCGAACTATTTTCGCGTA
The DNA here is from genome assembly GCF_018294505.1 of Triticum aestivum. Taxonomy (NCBI): domain Eukaryota; kingdom Viridiplantae; phylum Streptophyta; class Magnoliopsida; order Poales; family Poaceae; genus Triticum; species Triticum aestivum. The sequence goes on along the minus strand of NC_057801.1, from coordinate 284,852,192 downwards.
GTTAAAAGTTGACGGCGGGGCTTTTCCCGGGCAGTACGCGCGACAGTTTTCGGGTAGGCGGTTTGACAGAGAGGCGAGGAGGGTGAGCAAGTGGGGCTGTGTGATTTGACGGCGCATTACTGCTAGAAAGACATGTGATATGACCACTCACTATAGTCATGAATTACTGGCGCTCCGACCGGGGTGATGCCCCCCTTCCGTTCCGCGCTCTAATCTAGTGCATGACATGTCGACCCGGATGCTGGCTCTCCCATATGTCGGAGTAGTAAGAAGGAGCAAAGAATGATGCGGTATATACTAGTACTATACTACTCCCTCCATTCCTAAATATAATTCTTTGGAGAGATTTCACTATGGACCACATACGGAGAAAAATGAATGAATCTACACATAAAATGCATCTATATACATCCGTATGTGGTCCACAGTGAAATATCTACGAAGACTTATATTTAGGTATGGAGGGAGTACTACTCAGGTCGGAGGAGTGCGAACCACGGCAGCCCAGTGAACCAGCAGTAGAAAACAATGTGGTGATATGTCCATAAAAAACAATGTGCTACGGTCCACACTGTAGCATGTACAGTAACACTCCTCTTTGTTTGGATCCCTGAGTTAGAGCTAGTTTGGGTTGAAATAGCCTCAAATTATCGAAACAAGAGGGGTTAGTTTGAGCTAGTTTTCTCTAACCCAGCTGAAAAAACTAGCCCGGTGGAGAGGTTCTAATTGGGTTAGTTATCCTCGGGCCCACTAAAAGAGAACTAAAAAAAATATCACCTACCCGCACCAGATCGCTCCCCTAAAAAAATCTCACCTGCCCGCACCAGATCGCTCCCCCCCTCTCGCACGACTCCTCTCTGTTCCCCATAGGGCCGCCCGCCCAAGCGCCGCTCGCCCTCTCTCTCATCCGGCCGCCCTCTCCCTCCGTCCTTCAAAGGTCGCCCCGCTCCCCCTTCACCAGTCGTTTTTCTCCCTCTGTCGTGCGTGGCGGCGACGACATCTACCAGGGAGGTCGCGAGAGGGGTGAGTTTGTTCGTTCCTTCTCTGTCTCACGGCCATATCATTGATCTTGCTTGCTCTAGCGCTAATTCTGATTTGGAAAAGTAGATCCTGATCAAACTTGCTATAGATTCGTGGTGCACGCATGGAATTGTTTGATGCTGCTTGAAGAGGTAATAAATCTTTCTAGAGGCCCAAAGATTCAGGTCACCTTGCTAGGTATTTCAATTTCAGGCTTGCATTATTTGTAGAGGCCCAAAGATTCAGTTCACCTTTCTAGGTATTTCAATTTCAGGCTTGCATTATTTCTAGAGGCCCAAAGATTCAGTTTCACCTTT